>NW_027672930.1:0-181000 GCF_964194105.1 Spermophilus citellus | reverse complement strand
TAAAACCTACGGCCAATTATGACCAGAGGAAAATTCTTTTTCAATCCACTTAAGGGCAGCTATGATCAGTTTTCATACTTCATGGTGTGAACTGAAGTATTTATCAATTTATTTTTAGGAAAAGAAAAAAAACTGCATACTTTTCTAACTTCTAAATATTCTTTGAGAATATTAAATGGTATTTTATACATCAAAAATCAAATAGCATATGCAGATGATACTATTATTTCTATAATGTTTCTAAGCAATTTCCATGAACTAATGAAACATAAGAATTACTTGAATAATGTCATGGGTTAAATGGTCAACATTAAATCATTTAAATTATATACAGTAGCAATGAGCAGTGTTAAAATCGAGGCACAATCCATTCACAAATATAGGGAAAACAATCTAAATGAAAGTATTAACAAAAGAATTGTTCACTGCAAAGTAAAAAATTAAGGTGAAAGTAAAATGCAAAAAAGATCATGGAAACAAAAATGGAAAAACTGTTAATATTCAATGATTAAAAGTTTGATTTTGGGTTTTAAGGGTTGATAGGCTTCCTCCAGATTAACGCGTGGGGTGGGGCCAGGCTTCCTCCTCCAATCTGATATGTATTCTATATATATGAGTTAAGTTATTGTGTTATTGAGCTCTATAGTTTCTTTATTCAACTTTTGTTTGGAAGATCTATCCAGTGGTGAGAGAGGTGTGTTAAACTCACCCCAGATCACGTTGTGGTCAATTTGACTCTTGAACTTGAGAAGAATTTGTTTGAACATAGGTGCCCCATTGTTTGGGGCATATATATTTATGATTGTTATGTCTTGTTGGCATATGGTTCCCTTGAGCAGTATGAAATGTTCTTCTTTATCTATTTTGATTAACTTTGGCTTGAAGTCTACTTTATTTAATATAAGTATGGAGACCTCTACTTGCTTTCAAGGTTCATGTGAGGGGTATGTTTTTTCCCAATCTTTCACCTTCAGTCTGTCTTTTCCCGAGTCTCCTGGAGGCAGGATATGGTTGGATTTTTTTTAAATCCAGTCTACTGGCCTATGTCTTTTAATTGGTGTGTTTAAGCCAGTAACATTTAGGGTTACTATTGAGGCATGGTTTGTATTTCCTGCCATCCTTCTTTATTTTTTTCTACTTGACTTGAAGTGTTAATTATTGTTCAATTTTTAATTGGTATCTACATATAGGATCCAGCATTTTAATCGAACATGTGTAGTGATCAAATCTGTGCAATTTCTACCTTCTAAAATATCATTTTGATGTTTGAAACCTGTGAACTCTTTTTAGAATGTCCACAGTCTAATAATTACTTGTCCGATTCTAACTATGGGCTATAAAACCTAAGAGTTACTTTTCCCTCTTAATGGCTTTTTGGCACTCCTTGTCATCTGTCTCTTAAAACAGATATGAAAAGCTTTTCTCATTTGTGGTTCTTTGTGATCAACTTTTTTAGCTTCAACATATAAGTGCAAACACAGGATTTGTGAAATATGAAAAATCACTAGAAAAAGACAGTCTCTCATGGTAAATCCAGAAAAAAGAATATAAATTTTAAAATAGTAAACTATAATCCCAGTGCTTTGGGAGGCTAAGACAAGAGGATGGTGAGTTCAAATCCAGCAACAGCAAGACCCTGAGCAACTTGGTGAGATGCTGTCTCTAAATAAAATACAAAATAGGAGTGGAGATGTGGCTCACTGGTTGAGTGCCCACGATTTTAATCCCTGGTACCCCCCCAAATATATTAGGGTTCACATTTAATCACTAGGCCTTAGTTATTTTTTGGTGAGATCTATATATAAATGGCATATGCCAATTCATATGAATTTATTTTATGTAAGTCAAATATAATATAAATATTTTTATAGTATAAGCTTAAATTGTTCTATATTAGCATGTAAAAAATAACTTAAAAATGCTTTTAGGTGAGGCTGAATGCCTGCAATCCCATTGGCTCAGGAGTCAGAGGATTATAAGGCCAAAGCTCAGTAACTTAGCAAAATTTTCTCCCAATATAAAAAATGGCTGGTGAGATAGTTTAATGACTAAATGCCCTGGGTTCAATCTGGGGTACAAAGGAAAGGAGGAGGGTTTAAAATTGCCTTATTTCAACAACAAAAAGACATGTGAATTTTAAAACCAAAAACTGCATTCTATCACTTTTCTGTGACACACAAAAACTGCTTCAATTCATTTTAAACATTTGAATCTTACACAATCTAAGTTTTCTAACACTCAATAAATGACATGTTTTAATCACGTGTGTCTCCAGGCCATTGGATGAATTTAAGATCAGTGTAGCAAAGGAAAATGCAGTCATACAAACTGGAGTGTGCAGGTGCCATGAATTTGCAGTAATACTCAAGAACTCATGGATGGGTTGTTCATTGCCTTGAAACTGTTGGAAAATTGTTTTCTGATAGTAAATTTCTGTATCAGTATTGGGAAGAAATTAGACCCTTTCCTGATAGTATGCTTCAAAGAAAGGAACACAATTTCATGCAATAATGAGAACTAATCTTCATACAGGCAGTGGCCAGGAGAAAGCACAGTCTGGTCATTCTGCTAGCTCCAGTTTTGAACCACAATAATCACTAAATGATGTGCATCAAGTATGATTAAAATTGTGTAAATGTATCATGGTAGTGTTGTGAAGAAATATCTATAGTAATGTCCCTGCTGAGGCTCCATTGATGTTAGGAAGCATCCTGGGGAATGGGAATGATTCATAGATGACTGAAATCCTGAGCTATGTACCTTCCCAGCTGTGCACATTATGCCTGGCACAGCATAGTCCAGGAGATCATGAGACATAACACAAGCTCTCTGACATCACGGAGGTAATCTTAGAAACACTTCTCAAACAAGGGCCTACGGAGTGATACTTCCAGCTTGGTCCACGGATGCCCTACTGTACTGGGCACTCATATCCCTTATGCACTGGAGAAATCAAGCTGCCCCCTAGAGTGGGCATTCTTTGTGAAGGATATGTAAATCAAAGGGAATCTAACACAGATTTCTGAAATAGGTTACATTTGAAGAATTCACATATGGTAAGAAAAAGGAAAGGCCAAGTGAGGAGATGAGAAAAAACAGATCACACATGAAAAAGAAATTTTCAAAAAAAAAAAAATCACAATTTGTTTCTTAGAGCTGATAGTAAAGACTCCCTCTAGTATCTGGATCCAGGAAGGAGTCATGTTAGATATGGTGCTATCACTAAAGTCAGGGGAGGCTGTATGATACATGCACCATCATCTGTGTTGCAACCATCTAGTGAGGACTGCTCAGGCAGTGGACACGAGCTGGTGGTCAGGACAGAAGTGGAGAGAATTACAGGAGAAGGATACCCCGCTGCAAGTTAGGGTTATCTGGACCCTCTGGGTGGGCACATTCCAGGGTGAAAGTGAGAGGAAGAAGCATCTCTTTTCCCATATGCAGTGTGAGCACCATCCTGTTCATAACTGGAGAGTAAATAGGATCTGTCACCCCTAACAACACATTTGCAGACTTACATCTTGGGGTTGTCCTCATCACAGAGCTCAGCTTCACCACTACTGCCAACCCTCCCCATGTCCTCTTTGTATAAACTAACAGACAAAAGGGAGATGGAGAATTGAGACTGGTCTTGCTTCAAGCAAGTGGGCTTGGGACTGATGTCAGCCCCGGCAGAAACCTCTTACTTGTGGCTCTTTGTGTGCTGGGAATCTATAAATAGCACAAGGGAGAAATGACTGACACCTCAGAGAGGGCGGCACCATCACCCAGCACCTCTGCTGCAAAACACACCCTCCAGTACCACAACGAGCAAACCCTGGGCAAGAATTGACTGAATGAATGGCAGCTCTTTGTGAGAAGTAGATATGAGAACCAAGGCTTGCTTTTATAAATTGTCAGGGTTTTAAAATACAGCTCAGGATTCACACTTACATCTATAATATTTATATTACTATCATTTTAAATTTCTCCTGAGAAAAGCCACTGGAAGAGAAATTGTTCTTTAAAGTCAAGAAAGAAGAAGCCCCAGAGGTGCTGCTCTGTGGGCACAAGTGCATGGAGTACTGCATACAGGGCATAGGTTAATGGTGTCTGCGTGGCAGGCCACTCCCCATCCTAGGTGTGTGAGTGGCAAACTGCTTACCCCATCGGCACAGCTCTGGGCACGAGGCCATGTGTTGCAGTCCCACTCTTTGATTGTTCACTGCAATGACAGTGAGCAGACATTGCATTGGTGGCTGTCTATATTTTGCTTAGGCACTGCCTGAGTACATATACATGGTAACTGCACAATAAAATCAGGCCTGCTTCCTGATTGGTCTCTGGAGGACTTGATTAGAGACTCCACAGCCACACTCTCCTCTACACTGTTCTGTGGAGCTCCTCAGGGATGAGAGAGCCCATGCATTTCTCTGCAGAACCCAATCTCTCATTACTGGGAAACCCACAGGCTCCTGCAGGAGGGTCTTATTTCCCTGACTGATATTGCGATGGAAGAGTCAAGTTCTCCTTTCACCTTTACTGCTTTATCTTGTTCTTTGTGTCTTAGGGTCACATTTATCTGTGCATGCTTATGACATGAGAAATTGAAGTTTGGAAAAAAATTTGAAAGTGACCGGGACAGGATGGATTTAAAGTGTCCTGAATGTTCCTCTAAGCAAAATTGAATTTACACATTTCCATTATTAGATATTACAAAAGGTTTTTAGTGATTAAAACAGAATGGACTAATACATGAAAATATTCTTCCAAATTCTTGTGAATTATATTCATAAGCCTATAATTTGGCACAATGAATTGGAACTTACCAGCACATTTATTTGATTTTTAAAAATATTTAATGTACTTCCTTCTGATCATGGTCCCTTGTTGACATTTACCAACTGAAAGTTCTTAACCATGTGAGATTCCATTCTATAAAATGAGGTTTTGAACATAGAACCTCATTTCCCACTAAAGATTTCAAAATGTACAATTACTCAAACAATAATTGTTCTAAGAGTTGTGAAGATGACCAAAGCAAGATTATCAATCAAAATATTAAAACTTATTAATTTCCTGGTAATAAGCATACAAATTGTAGTGTTTAAAATCTCTACATGACATACCATATGTAAGTTATATCCCATGAAGTTATTAAATTGAAAAATGAAGAAGTAAAACTGACATTCCCTATAAGAAAAATTGACTCATTTTAGCAGGATCTCAAAGAAGCAAACATCTTTAGAAGACAATATCCTCATTACACCATAGAGAACATGGTTCTCTGGGCTCCAACAGTTCTAATAAGCCCAGAGGACCATGTTCTATATGGTGCAATGAGGATATTGTCTTCTAAAGATGTTTGCTTCTTTGAGAAGCAAAGAAGCTACTGGGAAAGCTCACTAGTAGACTGAATTTCCTCCTCCAATGCCATTTTTAGAATCCACACTAACTCTGCATCTGAGAACACAGAGGTACTTTGTCATCTGAATAAGCTGAGCAGAGCACAAACACTTGTAAGTTTTATGGAAAGGATGTGTTTAAGTTCTGTCTCTGCAGATTTGTAATTTTAATGTCTGTAGAAAGGCAAGAAGTTCCCACTGGAGAACACAGAACTGTGGCTGCCCCAGTGGGACATGTCATCTCTCTCAATTTTATTGTCTTCTCTGATGGATAACAGCAATCCAAGAGATCTGGGCTTCAAATTCTTAAAGTTTCCTGGACACATCTGGAAAAGGATCTTGATTGAGATCATTTTCTCATGCTGATAAGAAAACTTAAATTACTCTAATTCTGGTCCTAAAATCAAATTAGTCCAAACCTGTTCCACTACTTATAATGCCTCTACTTTGATGTGTGGGACTCCTGGTACCCCCATAATTTCCCTGAAGACCTGAAGTGTGTGATGGGCCCCTCTTTCCTAGTTTGCACATAGAGCACACCTTCTTGGGGGTAGTGATGTTTTGGTATGTCATCCTTTCCAAAGTGACAGTCCTGTGGCTCAAGTTCTAAGTGAAATATTAAAATTAAGAAAAGAAGAGGAAGAGCTATAGGTCACATGTTGTAGAAATCACAGGCAGATGGAATCTACTCAGCGCCGAGGCAGAGTCCGAGCTGGAGTCCACTCTTAAGAAACCTACATGACCAACTCCACCTTCTCTGAGAGAAACCATGTAAAAAGCAGGATCAGTCTCCTGGGTACTGTATATATATATAATCATTAAAGCGCTATATCAAAAAGGATCCCAGTTATTTGGAGTCAAAAGAAGGGAGAGTTATTTCAAGCAGATCCACTTATGTTCCGGTTGTAGAAATCAGAAGATAGTTCTTGAACACTGCCATTATCAACAAGTGAAGGGTTAGTACAAGAATGATAATGAATGAAACATTTGTTTTTCTAGAGGTAGCTAGAAACTTGGACTAAATGGAAATATATAAAATGAAAATTCATATCCACAGACAGAAATTCCACATGGATGAGATGAGGGAGGTTGGAAAACTGAACAAGAAAGTCACAATAATTGCCAAAGCATGAGACCTCCAAAGCCACATGAGAGGGAAACACAAAACAGGAAAAGAGTGCAGGTCGTTGAACAAGTATTTCAGCATATGAACAGTTAGGAAAGACACATCAAGGGCGGTGGAAAAGTATCCCCTCATGCAGCCCCCATCCTGGACCAGCCACATAAAATTTTGTGCCTTTGGTGAATTAGGCTCCGCCTTATTCCCTGGAATAGCCCATTAATCACCAAGGTGCCACCTTGAATACTGTCCCTCATATACACTCACCTCCTGGGAGGCTTCTGGAATGAGCCATGGCAGAGGGTTGGCAAGTACTCCAAACTTTGTGGAGCCAAGAAGAGCTCTTTGGAGAGGTGGAGAATTGAAGACCATACCTTTGTTATAATGTGGACTTGCTGTGTAATTAGGTGCTGTTGAGTCCAATCTCTTTGTAGCCCTGATTTTTAATAAAGAGGAAAATAATTTCATCTCTAATTGTGAGGATTAGGCCAAAACATACTGAAGAACTGGGTTCCAACCAGTTAAAGAAGGCTCTCTGTGGAGCTGGGCATGGTGGTATTTGCCTGTAATCTCAGCAGTTTGGAAGGCTGAGGAAGGAGATCATGAGTTCAGAGCCAGCCTCAGTGAAAAAAAATTACTAAGCAGATCAGTGAGATCCTGTCTCTACATAAAATAAGGATAGGGATGTTTCTCAGGGGTTGAGTGCCCCCAAGTTCAATCTTCATCATTGTACCCCCCCAAAAAAAAAAAAGAAGAATTTCTGAGGAGTGAGTCTCAGGCTTTGGATTTATAACAGCTTTCTTGGAGGTTATAAAGTGTAGAACTAGTATAGAATAAGTGTTATGGGCCAAGCTCTGGGGTGGATGTGCATGCATTTGAATACAGGCATTTATATATATTTTTATATATTATAGATTTGATGTTGATCTACTGATGGAATATTTCCTACACAAGGCAAGTATGTGCTTTAGTTAAATTCTGAAATAGTAGATATATAATTTAATAATCTGCAGCTACATATTGAAAAATAATAGTCATCAGAAAATCATGTATGTGAAGCTAGATCATTTCATATATCTTTAGAACATGTAGATCTATAAGGCAAGATAGTAAGAGAAACAATAAAACTGAAACATTCATGAACTTGGGATGCCATTTAAAAATCTGAGGTGAATGTTCGTCCACAATCTGACTTCCATAACAAGACACCTACAGTACAAAAATTAAAAATCAAGAATAAATAAAGGGGATATATTCAAACTAAAAAGCTGCTTCTCAGCAAAAGAAACAATAATGTGAAGAAAGAACCTACAGATTTTGTACAAATCTTTACCACATGTAATTTAGAAAGAGCACTAATGTCTAGGGTATATAAAGTACTCAAAATTAATACAAACAACAACAAAAACCAATTAACAAATGGACTGAATAACTGAACAGACAACTTCACAGAAGAAATATAAACCATTAACAAATATATGAAAAAACATTCCACCCATCTAGCAATTAGGAAAATGTAAATCAAAATTACTTTAAGATTTTATCTCACTCAGTCAGAATGGCAATCGTTAATAATACAGGCAACAATAAATGTTGTTGAAGTTGTGGGGGAAAAGGAACACTCACACATTGCTCATGACATTGACTCCAAATTGGTGCAACTACCATGGAATGCAGTATGGAGACTCCTTGAAAATCCAGAACAGAACCATCATTTGACCAAGCTATCCCTCTCTTCGGACTATACCTAAAGGAATTAAAAACAGCATAGTACAGGGACACAGCCACACCAATGTTTATAGCAGCACAATTCACAATAGATAAACCATAGAACCAACCTATGTTTCCTTCAACAGATGAATGGATAAATAAAATGTGATATATATATATTTCCCCCACCAGTGGAATATTACTTAGCTTTAAAGATGAATGAAACTATGCCCTTTGGTGGTAAAAGCATGATATTCTTCAACTCTAGCCTAAGTGAAATAAGCCCCCCTCACCCCCCCCCAACACACAGAAACACAAAGGCCAAATGTTCTCTCCAATAAGTGTATGCTAATTCACAATGGGGGTGGGTAAAAATAGTTATTTAGATTAAGTAGAGATGATTGCAGGGAGGGGAGGGAATATGGGGATAGAAATGATAGTAGAGGGGCTGGGGATGTGGCTCAAGTGGTAGCGCGCTCGCCTGGCATGCGTGCGGCCCGGGTTCAATCCTCAGCACCACATACAAACAAAGATGTTGTGTCTGCTGAAAACTAAAAAAATAAATAAAAAATTAAAAAAAGAAATGATAGTAGAATGAAACAGACATTACATATAATACCCAATATATATAGATGCTAAAGCACTCAACAAGGGGGCGGGAGAGAATAGAAATTCAGTGGATTAGACAAAGTTGGATTGAAGGGAAGAAAAGGGAAATAGGAGTACAAATGAGAGTAGAATGAATCAGACACAACTTTTCAATGTTTATATATAAATACACCACCAGGGAAAGTCCACACCATGTACACCTCAAGAATGAAATGCAAACTAAAATGAGTTTTACTCCATGTATAATATTTTAAAATTTGCTCTACTATCATGTATACCCAAAAAGAGTAAGAAATTTTTAAAATGACAAGGGAAAATTTTTATACTGAGAAGGTTTGTGAGTTAAAAACTCTTCAATGAATGGTAACGTCATTAAGGTTAAATAAAAGTATAAAAGAGTACCTTGAGCCCATACAAAACAACAATGGTAAATAGAGTTGCCCAAGTCAGTCTGCACAACTAGCTATACTCACAAAATTTTTGGTTTACAACTCTTTTCTATTTGTTTTACAAAGCAGCACAAGAATAATACTTACAAGTTGAGCAGAGAAGAAACATTACATAGCATTGTTATGAATACTATGAATAGTGCTGTGGGCACTCAAAGAAAGCATTCTCAATTTTCACCCCCATGCAATAAAAAATCATGCAGTTGAAAGATACACTACTTAGTGATTAGATAACACATGCATGTGTTTGTGACATTCAGTATGTGGCAGCTGCTCAACTTGGCAGGTCAGATCCAATAGATAAGGAAAACACCCTCTGCACACAAGACAGTGTTTCCTTGAGTAATACTATGAAAGCAAGAGAGAAAGCAAAAGGGAAAGACATAGGCAACAGTATTGCCAGACTAGGAAAACCCAACCACTGAACCTATGTACTGAAGAGTCCCAAAGAGCTTTTCAGGGTCCTGACTGGGAAGTGCTGGGCAGAGCATCCTCTCCACAGGTGAGAGTCTGAAGTCTTGTTCTACCTTGTATTGAAAGGGAGGCCAAATAAATACAAGTTAGAACAAAGAAAACTTCATTCTAAGATCTTGCATGACCTGGTTATCCCCTGAAGAACACCAAGTCCTCCCAAGAACAGGTCAGATCCTAGAGGAGGGAGTGATAGCTAGAGATGACTAAATAAATTGGGATTCCAATGAGTGAGCCACCCAGCCAGATGCATTGAGAAATCAGCATTCTTTATCTGTTTCATTAAGGATTGCAGACATCATTTAATCAAGAAAAGGGAAGATCTTTAGTATTTTCCTTAGACCACTAGGACTGAAACGTCCCTCCTGTCCATATAAACAGTTTAAACTCTCATATGTAAAACGAAGCCAGTTTTCTGCATAAAATAATGTGGAGATAAGCATGAAACCTAGATATTTACCCTTTGGAATAAAGAATGGTGTGAATATTATTCTTTGAGAATTATCATTATATTTCAATATTTATTTTCCCAAATAAATTTAAATGAAATGTTGGTGGGTGGTGTTTTTTTTTTTTTGACGCAAAAGGCTCACATATGAAGAGAATATTGTGTCTTTACTTTTTGATCAGAACTTGTAGATGAGAGTCTAGAGGTTTATTTCAATCAAAATTGTGTTTCTCTCTCTGTGGTGTCATGGGTTCTTGGAGTTATAAGATCTGAGGAGGGACAGGGTTAGTTTATAGTATCTTATAATTACTGGGTTGCAGAGGGTTCTGGGAGACCATGACACATGCAATCTATTGTATAATTCAATAAGTATAACAAACATTATATTGTAAATTATTAAGTAGAACCAAAGGGTCTACAAAATCAAAATATATAATGAAATAAAAACGTGGGGGCATAAATGCTCCTACACTATGTCTTTTTCTTTTACAGTCATCATTTTACATGTTTCTAGTTACACTTTTCTATTGGGTATCCAAAACTAAAAAGGTGGTCCCAAATTGTGATTTGTTTTCTATACTAGAGGCACCTATAGTCACCTCAGTGATGAAAGTCATAGAATTCATGAGGAACTGCATGGTTTCCTCAGTCCAAGAGTCAGGATAGGCTTATGGACCATGTGGATTCCCCAGGAAACATTAAGACTATTTCCCCCTTCAGCAACCCTCCTTTATTGCCTGAATATGCACGTTGGCTCCTAGTCTCTTGGGTCTTTCTCCTCTCCCTGATTGGGAGCTTGTATAACTCTCCAGAGTTGTAGATCCCTTAGGGAGTACTGCTACTCTATAAGGTGAAATGTTAAACTCATAATTCAAACTAGGGATATCTGGGCATTATTTTAGTATCCCTAGGTGCTTCCTATAACTGTCTTAATATTCCGATAATTACAAACAAGAGAGAGTATATAATTTACATAAATAATATTCTCCAAATAATACTTGATTAAATTTATGAAATAATTAATGGAGACGTTATAGCATTATTTACCCAATAGAATGTTTTACTATTGCATCAATCCATTAGCAAAGTGAATCGTGGGAGATGTGTGACCTAATAACATCGTTAAATGCATGACAAGGTTTACATTAAGAAATTCACACTTTATTTAGTAACAAATTGCATCTGTAATAAAATATAAGTAAAAATGCTCTGTAAAATGGGCATGGTGGACCATGCCATGACCCTAGGCATGTGAGAAGCTTTGCAAGTTCAAAGTCAGGCTCCATAAGTTAGTGAGGCCCTATACTACTTAGCAAAACCTATCTCTAAATAAAAAAGAAAAATATGAGGATGTGGTATACTGATTAAGTGCCCCTAAGTTTAAGAGGCTCTTAAAAATTTAAATTTTAAATTTCATATAAATATTAAGAGACTTTTGAAATAATCAACTCTGAGTATTATTATTTCTCCAGTTGTGAAAAATGAGACTCTTTAGTAATTGTTGATTTATACTAAAATTATATCCTTTTAGGGATGCACAATTCTATACTTGTATTTCCTTATTCGTACAATATCAGCTCAAGATGTTAAGAAAATTTTCAGCAAATGTCAAAAGCAATTACCCATTTTCTACATTTAAATGATTTTTTCCCTCCTAGGTCCCAAATACTTCAAGGGATGGGCTATAGATAAGAAACTTACTACAATCTTTATATTTGTCAAGGTGTTTTTGTAAATATTTTGCTGTTATCTAAAGTACACACATTGGACAAATACTACTCCACATTTGCTACATATATGAGGTCAGAAATTAAAAAATGTCGAAAATTTGAATACAGCCTTGGACACATTCTTTGGGTTTCTATATGCTATAAATCCTCCAGTGTTTTAAAAATGTTGGATCAATGGCCAAATGCTTTTCAAAAATTTTTCTGCATGTCCTCTCACTCATATGAATTCTGAGGTGCTGACTAGGGTTTGATCAACTATTAGAGACTCTGTCACCTATTTTACATTTATATGATTTCTGTGCTATCATATCTCTGGTGTGAAATAGTGTTGAACTACTGTGAAATAGGGTTGATTCATCCTTAAAGACACTGATGCAATGTTTTCATTGTAAAACTTCTCTCCAGTATAAATTCTATAATGTTTAGTAAGATGTGATCTTCAATATTAAAAGCTTTGCCATTCTTCACATTTACAGGACTTCTCTCTAGTATGGATCCTCTGGTGTCGAGTAAGTGATGATTGTTGATTAAAATCTTTGCCACATTCTCCACATTTGTAGGGCTTCTCTCCTGTATGAATTCGCTGGTGCTGAGTAAGTGATGATCTGTGATTAAAACTCTTGCCACACATTTTACATTTGTAGGGCTTCTCTCCAGTATGAATCCTTTTGTGACAATTAAGCTGTGAGATGCTAATAAAAGCTTTGCCACACTCTTTACACTTATAGGGCTTCTCTCCAGTGTGGATTCGCTGGTGCTGAGTAAGTGATTCTTTTTGACTGAAACTCTTGCCACAAAATTTACATTTGTAGGGCTTCTCTCCTGTATGAATCCTGTTGTGGCGATCAAGATTTGAGTTTTTATTAAAACTCTTGCCACACACTTTACATTTGTAGGGCTTCTCCCCAGTATGAATCCTTTTGTGACGATTACACTCTGAGATGCTATTAAAAGCTTTTCCACACTCTTTACATTTGTAGGGCTTCTCTCCAGTGTGGATTTGCTGGTGCCAAGTAAGTGATGATTTTTGAATAAAACTCTTGCCACACACTTTACATTTGTAGGGCTTCTCTCCAGTATGAATCCTGTTGTGGCAATCAAGATGTGAATTTCTATTAAAACTTTTGCCACATACTTTACATTTGAAGGGCTTCTCTCTAGTATGAATTCTCTGGTAATTTTTAAGGCTTGTTTTTTGACTGAAACCTTTGCAAAATTGTTTACATATGTAGGGCATCACTCCAGGGTGTGTCCACTGGTGACAAATAAGATTTGAGCTTTTATTGCAAGTTTTGTCACATTCTTTGCATTTGCATGGCATATCTTCTGTATGAACACTGTGATGTTGAATAAAGTTCTTGAGTGCATTGCATTCTTCACATTGGTAGGTCTTCTCTGCAGAATAAATTTTTTGGTGTTGAGTAAGGGTTGAAAAACTTTTTAAGGCTTTCCCACACTTTTTACATTTACAGGTCTCTCCTTCAGTATAAATCCTCTGATACTTAACAAGTTGTAACTTTTCACTAAAAGTTTTTTCACATTCTTTAAATTTGTAGAAATTATCACTGTCATAGTATCTGCTATGTTTAAAAAAATATGTCAAAGAATTTGCTTGCTTAATATCTTCTATACTTATTGGGCTGTCTTTCTTTATAAATTTTCTTGTATTAAGCAAGCTCTGCACTGTGGTTAAGAGCCCTTTCACATATCTTACACTTGCAGGTTTTGTCTTGGCTATGAATATTTTAATGAATACTAGTTTTTGATCACTAAAGCAAGACTTTCCTACATTTTTCATCTTGGTAAATTTCCTTTAGAAAAGAACTAGGATTTCTCGATATCACCAATGTAAATATGCTGGTCATTACTCAGGGAAGAGACATGGCTTATTGTGTTACTTATAGCATTATCTATATAGTGCACTTTCCAGAAATCTGTGTCAGAATTGTCATTGAGCAATAGTGGGGAAGTAGAAACTTTTCTACAATTCTTAATATTGTCCATTTGGGCACAAGCATAAATTAATCTTTTGTTTCAGAAAAATTAACATTTTATAAAAGAAAGTCCCAAAAGGATCACTTTTAGAAATATCTTTTCTGTGAAAATGTTTGACTGGAATTTTAACTCAGCGCTACTTTTATAATTGGTCATGTTAAAAACTGATGCATGGGCTAGATTTCAAATTTTCCACATTGCCTTTCAGTTCAAAAATATCTGTGGATTTATTATTAAAGACATATGAAACTCCTGAAAATAATTGGAATACATTAAATTTTTGTTTCAGATATTAATTGTCTGTGGTGTCTTTTGACCATAAAATTTTTATCATAAATAGGGACTACTGATTGATTTTGTCTATTATAATACAATTTTTGAACTTTAATCTCACCTATATTTTCCCATCGTTTTCTTGGTTGTAAATAGTCAAAGTCACACTTTCCATATCTTCCTTCTCTCTCTTTTATTCCCTGCTCAGGTAAAATTTCTTGAGGATGATGAGAAGTCATGGCTGTAATAAATAAAAATAACAAACATGTTTACTTACTGTACTGGGCTGAGTATATTTTGCAGACCTAAGAAATTACAGCAAAAAAATAACATCAGCAGGGAAGTGGATTATTAAATACAAGTCTATCATTACTGTAGAAATATATAAATCAAATAAAAATACACACAGAAAATTACTTTGAAGATTTTCCTAATCATCTTTGTGTTCACAGTATCCAAGATGAGTACATTACTATGGAGATTAATATAGTAGAGAAAAATACATTGTGTTACACAAAGATATTCCTCCTTCAGAATATATTTTTAAAATATACCAACTTTCTTCTGTTTCATTAAAATATAAATATATGAAACATGTGAATATTTGGGGACTGTTCAAAAAGGGCTTCCTGCTTACCAACAGAAAAAAACATGGCTAAATCAACTGTAAGGAAAGTTATGAATTACTCAAAGGGAATAGTTAATTATCATTTAAAAGAAGTTTACTGAACTAAACCAACACAAAAAAAACAGAATAAAAATTAGTCAAGAATTGTTAATAGTAATAAGCAGAAAGTGTATGTTTAAAGACTTTCTTTAGAAAACGTCTGAAAGAGTCAGGAGTGGTTGTACATAGCAACATTGGAGATTGAGCTAGAGGATCAAAATTTGAAGGCCAGACAAAGTAAAAAATGCAAAGGGCAAATCGCCCTTAAGTTCTCTTTCCAGTACTAATAAACACATCTCGGAAAATAGAAAAAATGAAACATCCAAGCAGCTCAGTTTTCTCCAAGTTGTAAAGACTCAAAGTAGGTTTTAACCCAAGTTTAAAAACTCAGAATACTGAGAGCATCCAAGATAAAAAGATGGGTCTCCTAGAAATGTGTAATTATATAATTGTGAAATCCTTAGTCGAATCCTTACAACACAGGAAGGAATTTGAGTCTATCTATATTCAAGGGATGAAAGAATAAAATTATCAACCAAGACATTATATTCACAGCTACTACCTTTCAAAAGAGAAGGAAAATGAAGACTTTAAACATATAAAAATACACACACTACTCATCATCACTGGATCTGTTCTCCAAAAAGTACTAAAAGTAATCGTCCATAATAAAATGTAAGTGCACAGCATCATAAGTCATATGAAATTTTAAACATTTCTTGGCAAAAACAATTCTATTTTAATATAATGATGGTTCTCCAAACATGTAATTTTGCAATAGAATTTGAAAGAAAAAAAGCATAACAACAATACTGTTAATAGGCATATATACCTGTAACAATAATATAATTTTAAAAGGACACATAAATATATTCAGTTCTTTAATAAAGTGAAGTCAAGTTGATACTCATACAAATTATGAGTAGGAGATTCTTCATTTTTAGAGTTTTTTGTTGGCAACTGCAAGATTACAAAATTCTGATCAAAACAAAACTTGGATATCTGAATTAACTCTAAGTATTGCAACTGTAGGTAGTCTACAGGATACTCTAAATCTAAGAACACACACATACTGAAAGCAAAAGCATATAATAATGACACATACAAAAGTGATCGAACAAAACCTGGGCTGTTTAAATTATAGTACACAAAACAAAGTTTAAGACAGTTATAGGACATAGAAAGCGTTTTAAATTAAAAAAAAAATCTTTCAAAAGAGGCAAAAGAGAGAAAAGTACCCTTTCCCTTAGGTTCTGAATTAAGAGTAAATACAGGGCTGGGGATGTGGCTCAAGCGGTAGCGCGCTCGCCTGGCATGCGTGCGGCCCAGGTTGGATCATCAGCACCACATACCAACAAAGATGTATATTTTGAAACTACTATAGACTTATAGAATCCCTGTTCTTAATCACAAGTGGGATATTATGCTGGTTAGATCAATTTTATATATTAAAACAAAGGTTAATAAATATTTAAGTGATAGTTATTTTGTAACTACCGTGGACTAAATATTTGAAATCAAAAGTGGTAGGGATTTTCAAAAATCCCTAAATATGTGTCAGTTGATTGAACACTCTTGGGCATGCTGTTGTTCAAAATTGAAAGATTAAATTTAAAGATGTTTATACTACTTAAATTTAACTAGAGGCTCCATGTAATATTCATCAACCTCCCTCCCATTGTTAATTTTTTTAGAGAGAAATCTATCCTTTAAATTGTATGAATATCCCCCAAAATACAAATAAGATTATTTCCCTGCTAAAAAATATACTAAAAGTTATAGCATTTAATGGTAAATGCAAACATGGAGTCAGGTAGATGGAGTTCTTAGTGAGTGTGGCAATAAGCCCTCACATCAATAGCAAATTAAAAACATTGCACACCAGTGTTGTTACATTGTTATTCAACAGAGCCATCATGGGAGACTCAAACCAAATATCCCTTGAAAAGAACAATGAGCCATATTGGAATATAAAACTACAGAACTTTGAAGTCAAAGAATTTATTCTAATTATATATTTTACAAAATGTATGTACACTAGGTTAACTGAAAAGTCACAGAAAGAATACTGCAGAATTCTACGAACATGACATCTCTAAACTAAAAAAGAAGCTTTCTGAACAAAAGAGAATAGTTTTGTGATGAGGAGACAGAAATGAGCCCTTGCTTCCTAGGCATTTTTTTTTTGAGATGTAAACTTTGTAGAGATATATCGCATAACAAATTGAATTAATGTTACTGAACTGTATATTTACAATTTTGGAGACAGTAAGTTTTACTTTGTGGTTTTGATTACACTGAAAATTAATAGATAAAGAGAATTGCAACATTTCTCAAAGCTACATTTAAAATAATGTGGTCTTTATCCTATAGATAAGAACAAGATCATCCATATACAAATGATGAGCATGCATGTAATCTCAGCTACTAGGAAGTCTGAGGCAGGCAAACTGGAAATTCAAGACATCCTCAATAACTTAGTGAGAAGCTCTCTCCAAATATATGTGAAAAGGAGCTCGGGGTGTAGTTCAGCAAGAGAGTATCACAGCCATCAATCCGCAATACAATTACACATAGAAAACTTCAATATCTATGTAGATGGGCAGAATGAAAAGCCAATCAAGATAAATACTAAAGTCATGGATAAAAAATTCTTAATATTTATACAAGCAAAAGCACATATAATATTTTGGCAACACAAACAAGAATCATACATATCTTAGTTTGTGAAGCAATTAACTGATATGAGGAAACCCAGTCTATAACATGAAACTTACTGTACACATTTAAAAAAGAAAAAAAAATAACCAAATTGTAAATATCCACAGATGTATTATTTTACACAACCTCTAACTCAAATAAAACTTACACCATCTCTCAAAACAGCAGTCTTTGTCCAACTTGACATTCATTCCATGGCAGATTATTTCACAGAAAATCCATTACACACATCAGAAAGAACACTGATAAGGAAATTTTAGTGAAAACAATGTACAAATAAGATTAGAGAAACTCACTTATGATAGTAATGTATTACAATGGGTGGACCAAGAGGTCTCCAGAAATGTGAAAACTTTCCTGAAAATGACGGAAGAAGGGCTGGAGTTGTAGATTAGTGTTAGAGAGCTTGCCTAGCATGTGTGAGGCTGTGAGTTCAATTCTCAGCACCATATATAGATAAATAGGAAATTCATTAACAACTAAAAATATTTTTTAAATTATGGAAGAGCTGTCAGATAACAATAACACTCACAAGGCAAGGGGAGTATTTTGTTGTTAATTTGAATGTATGGAGACATTACTGGAGGAAAAGGAGGATACTACATAAATTTAAAGCACAAAACACAGGACAGGTTTTGCTATGATAACAAGAGAAAGAATTCAAAGCTTCTCAAAAATATTTTCTTCTGGATAATGTCTCAATGAACCTTTTTGAATTTAGACTTCCTCCTCTACCTCAACTATGTCCTCTGCTATATGTGGGCCACAGGATTTGACATCACTGCATTCCTCTAAGTCAACCATATGTCCAGTGAAAGACATATATCATGCCACCAAAGGAAAACATTAAGGATGAAAATAAACATGATTAACATTGTCTTGTCAGTGCCAAGAACTACCCCATCTTCTTTATTGAAAGCATAAATCTGCAACACATTCTTGTGGAGAATTTCCCAAATGATATACTTCAAGGGAAGAAAACTAAATAATGATAATTAGGAATTTTGAAGGAAAGTTATGCTCACCCACAAAGACTAGGTTGTTGTAGTTCTCCAACATCACTTCTCTATATAAATTCTGCTGATCAGGATCCAGGCATTCCCATTCCTCCTCAGAAAAATCAATGGCCACATCCCCAAAAGTCAATGGCTCCTGAAATAAAAATTGTTAGATCAAAAGAACATGGACCAAACCATTATTCAGTTTTTAATTTGAATTAAGAGTTTGTAGAACTGACTGTCATGTAGGAGAGTGACTTTAATTATGTAATAAGATATTTTCCATTATCTAATTCAGAGGAAAATACATAAGTCTAAAAACAGTATATATATTCCATATCAGAGTGAAGTGAAGGATATATATCATAATCTAAGCAATGAATAAAAGCCCAACTCCTAACTTTTCTGCCATCAGTGAATGTGAAATTTGGTGGACATAATAGATGCAAATCAGACTTGTCAAAGATATTCTCAGGCTTCGGCTGGGGCTCAGTGGTAGAGCACTCACCTAGCACATGTGAGGCCCTGAATTTGATCCTCAGCACCACATAAAACTAAATAATAAAGGTATTGTGTCCATATACAAAAAAATAAATATTAAAAAACCTACCACTCACATGGACTGTGGAGGCAAGCAGGAGTTTCCATTCTTTTATCAAATAATGTGGACTTCAAGTGAAAGTTAATCAAAATGATAAAAAAGGACACTACATACTGCTTAAAGGAACCATACGCCAACAAGACAGAACAATTATAAATATACACACCCCCAAAACAATGGAGCATCTATGTTCAAAAAGACTCTTCTCAAGTTTAAGGGCCATGTAGACCACAAGACAATAATTCTGGGTGACTTTAACACACCTCTTTTACCACTGGATACACCTTCCAAACAATATCCAGACAGAAAATATAGAACTCAATAATGCAATCAATAACTTAGATTTAACTGACATTCGTAGACTATTTCATCCTTCAACAGGTGAAGACACTTTCTTCTCAGCAGCAAATGGATCCTTGTCTAAAATAGACCATATGTCATGCCAAATGAACTCTAACCAATACAGAAAAGTAAAGATACTACCCTGCATTCTATCAGATCATAATGGAACAAAATTAGAAATCAATGATAAAAATAGAAGCTACTCCTATACCTGGAGACTAAATAATATGCTAGTGAATGAACAATGGTTTGCAGAAAACATCAAAGAGGAGATTTAAAAATTCTTAGAGGTGAAGGAGGACAGAGATACAACATATCAAAATCTCCGGGACACTATGAAGGCATTACTAAGAGGAAAGTTTATTGCATGTGGTTCATTCCTTAAAAAAACAAAAAGTCAAATAAATGACCTAAAATTACATCTCAAAGCCCTAGGAAAAAAAAATTAATCAACACCAAAAGCAGTAAAGGACAGAAAATAATTAAAATCAGAGCTGAGATCAATAAAATTGGAACAAAATAAGCAAATAAAAATTGACAAAGTGACTGGGAATGGAACCACTATTTGACCCAGCTATCCCATTCCCTGGTCTATACCCAAAAGGACTTAAAAACAGCATACTACAGGGGCACAGTCACAATGTTTTTAGCAGCACAATTCACAAGAGTTAAACTGTGGAGCCAACATAGATGCCCTTCAGTTGATGAATGGATAAAGAAAACGTGGCATTTGTACACAATGGAATATTACTCAGCAATAAAAGAAAATAAAATTATGGCATTTGCAGGTAAATGGATGGCTTTGAAGAAGATATTAGTAAGTGAAGTTAGCCAAACCCGAAATAGGAAATGCTGAATGTTTTCTCTGATATAAGGAGGGTGACTCATAGTGGAGTAGGTAGGGGGAGCATGGGAGGAATAGATGAATTCTATTTAGGGCAGAGTGGTAGGGGGAATAGGAAGGGGAAAGGGATTAGCAAGGATTGATAATGATGTCTATTATATTCCACCAAAGTACACGTATGCACACACAAATTGATGTCAACCTACTTTATATACTGAGATATGAAAAATTGTGCTATATATGTGTAATAAGAATTGTAATATATTCCACTGCCATATATTATTAGTTTTTTAAAAAAAATTTCAAAAGGAAAAGTTGGCTTTTTGAAAAACAGATACATTTGATAAAACCTTGTACTCCAATTACTAAAATCCATGATGAAAAAGGAAATATCACCAGGAACACTAGAGAAATACAGAAGATAATTAGAAATCATTTTGAAAATTTGTACTGCAATAAAACAGAAAATATTGAAGTCATCAACAAATGTCTAGAATCATGTGACTTACACAAACTGAGTAAGTTAAACAGATCATTTTCAAGCAATGAAATAGAACACACCATCAAAAGCCTACCAACCCAAAATAAATAAATAAATAAAGCCCAGGACTCAATGGATACAAGACCTTCAAAGAAGAACTAACACCAATACTCCTCTAATTATTCCATGAAATATAAAAAGAGGGAGCACTTCCAAACTCACTCTATGAGGCCAATATCTCCTTGATTCTAAAATCAGACAAACACAGAAAAGAAAGTGTACTTCAGACCAATACCTCTAAAAAGCAGAAGCAAAAATTCTGAATAAAATTCTGGCAAATCAAATACAAAAACATATAAAAAAGATGGTTCATCATGATGATTTGGGATTCATCCCAGGGATGCAAGATTGGTTCAATATACATAAATCAATAAATGTAATTCATCACATCAGTAGATTTAAAGATAAGAACCTTATGATCACCTCAACAAATGCAGAAAATGCATTTGACAAAATACAGCACCCCTTCATGTTCAAAACACTACAAAAACTAGGGATAATAAGAACTTACCTCAACATTTTAAATGCTATCTATGCTAAGTCTCAGGCCAACATCATTCTAAATGGAGAAAAACTGAAGGCATTCCTGCTAACATGGGAAACAAGACAGGGATGCCCTCTCTCACCCCTTCTATTCAATATAGTTCTTGAAACACTGGTCAGAGCAATTAGACAGATGAAAGAAATTAAAAGAATATGTATAGGAAAAGAAGAACTTAAACTAGCACTATTTGCTGATAATATGATTCTGTACCTAGGAGACTCAGAAAACTCCACTAGAAAACTTCTAGAACTAGAATTCAGCAAAGTAGCAGGATATAAAATCAACACCCATAAATCAAAGGCATTTCTGTATATCAGTGACAAATCCTCTGAGAGAGAAATGAGAAAAACTACCCCATTCACAATATCCTCAAAAAATATAAAGAAACTTGGGAATCAACAAAAGGTGAAGCATCTATACAATGAAAATTACAAGACACTAAAGAGAAATCAAAGACCTTAGAAGATGGAAAGATTTAACAATATTAGTCCTGCCTATTCAAGATCATCAATATGGCCCTACTACCAAAAGCACTCTACAGATTTAATGCAATTCTGATCAAAATCCCAATGGCATTCTTCATAGAAGTAGAAAAAGCTACCATGAAATTTATCTGGAAAAATAAGAGACCCAGAATAGCTAAAGCAATTCTTAGCAGGAAAAGGGAGGCAGGTGGCATTGCTATACCAGACCTTAAACTATACTACAGAACCATAGTAAGAAAAACAGCATGGTACTGACATCAAAACAGGCTGGTAGACCAATAGTACAGAATAGAGGACACAGAGACCAACCCACAAAACCACAATTATCTTATATTAGACAAAGGTGCTAAAAATATGCACTGGAAAGAAGATAGCATCTTCAACAAATGGTGCTGGGAAAACTGGATATCGATGGGCAGCAAAATAAAATTGAATTCCTCTCTCTCACCATGCATAAAAGTTAACTCAAAATGGATCAAGGGTCTAGGAATTAAACCAGAGACTCTACAAATAGAAGAAAGTTAGGCCCTAATCTCCATCATGTGGGATTAGGCCACTACTTCCTTAATAACACTCCTATAGCACAGGAATTAAAACCATGAATCAACACATGGGATAAATTTAAACTAAATATTTTTATTTAAAAAAATAGAATAGAGAGCCTACTTTCTGGGAGCAAATCTTTACCACTCACACATCAGTTAGAGTACTAATCTCTAGGGTATGTAAAGAACTCAAACATCTTAACACCAGAAAAACTGAAATAATCCAATCAATAAATGTGCCAAGGACCCGAACAGACACTTCTCAGAAGAGAATACACAATCAATCAACAATTATATGAAAAAATGCTCATCATCTCTAGCAATCAGAGAAATGCAAATTAAAATCACTCTAAGATACCATCTCACTCCAGTCAGATGGGCAGCTATTATGAAGACAAACAACAATAAGTGTTGGCGAGGATGTGGGGGAAAGGCACACTCATACACTGCTGGTGGGACTGCAAATTGGTGCAGCCAATTTGGAAATCAGTATGGAGATTCCTTGGAAATCTGGAACCATCTTTTGACCCAACTATTTCTCTTCTCGTACTATACCAAAAAACTTAAAAACAGCACACTACAGGGACATAGCCAGGTCAATGTTTATAGCAGCACAATTCACAATAGCTAAACTATGAAGTCAACCTAGATGCCCTTCAGTGGATGACTGGATAAAAAAAAAAGGTGGCTTATATACACAATGGAATATTACTCGTCATTAAAAAAAGAACAAAATCATGGCACTTGCATGTAAATGGATGGAGTTGGAGAAGATAATGCTAAGTGAAGTCAGCCAATCCCCCCCCAAAAATGCCAAATGTTTTCTCTGATAAAAGGAGGCTGACTTGTAGTGGGTTAGGGAGGGGGAGCATGAGAAGAATACATGAATTCTAAATAGGGCAGAGGGTTGGAAGGGAAAGGGAGGGCACAGAGGATTAGCAAGGATGATGGAATGTGATGGACATCTTTATACAAAGTTCATGTATGAAGACTTGAATTGGGTGTCAAAATACCTTATATACAACGAGAGATGAAAAATTGTGATATATATGTATATTAAGAGTTGTAATGCAAAAAGTACATGTATAATGGCATAAATTGATGTGAACATACTTTATATACAGAAATATGAAAAATTGTGCTCTATGTGAAATAAGGATTATTATGCATTCCACTGTTGTCATGTATTTAAAAATAATAATAAAAACCATAAAAAATCATGATCTAAAAAAACATCTAGAAAGAAAGAAAGAAAGAAAGAAAGAAAGAAAGAAAGAAAGAAAGAAAGAAAGAAAGAAACTGAGATAGGATGCATTTGGTGCTACATACCTGATATATCCAGTGGTCTGGAGGCTGAGGCAGGGGGATCACAATTGTGAAGCTTACCCTAGCAACTGAGTGAAACCCTGCCTAAATTTAAAAATAAATAGGTAGTAGTAATTTTTAAAAATTTAAGAAAAAAATAAATTTTTTA
Organism: Spermophilus citellus; assembly: GCF_964194105.1. Classification (NCBI taxonomy): domain Eukaryota; kingdom Metazoa; phylum Chordata; class Mammalia; order Rodentia; family Sciuridae; genus Spermophilus; species Spermophilus citellus. The sequence goes on along the minus strand of NW_027672930.1, from coordinate 157,049 downwards.
AATAAAAATTTTAAAAGGACTGAGGATAGTGTTCAGTAATAGGACACCCTGGTTCCAATCCCCAGTTTCACAAAAGAAAAAAAAAGAACGAAAAAAAAGTCCTTTACAATGTTGCAGAAAAAATATTTTAAAATTTATAAATTGTATATATGAAAACAAAAATTCTATTCCTCAAATAACTCCATTAAAGAGAACAAGGGATAGTGACCGATGAAAGAAACCAATTGTCTCACCTTTAAATAAACTCTTCTAAGAAAGTAGAACAGAGACTACAAGAGAAACACAGGCAAGAGCCGTGAACAGCCCCTTCAAATAGCAGGTATCTAAATGTCCCTTCATCACAAAGCAATCAACGTCTTTAGAAAGGAGGGACTGTACAATAAATTCACATTGAACACAAATTGAGACAGTGTTGAAGAACATGTGCAGTTATCATGAAGGTCCACAGAAACAGATGTGGACACTCCAGCACCTGTGCATATGGGGACACAGCGCGCTCCTCCAGAGCCTGGCGACATAGGATGTCCATTTGGTAATAGATAAATAATAAACTATGGAAAATAACCATTTCTGGCAATCAGCCACATTTTGTTTGCCATATTGCATACAGTTTGACAAATACTATGATACACCATGTCAGTTTTATATAGCTGTCACATAAATGTCACATTTCACATATAAGCATACTTAAATAGTACATCTGCAGAATTTGAAAAAATGCAAATACAGATCAGCACATAACACACTGAATTACACACCCTGGGTATAGATGATAGGACTTCTCATTATACAGAGGACAGCTTCCCTCAGGTTCATCTATGACAACACCCCATCAAAATTTCACCATGATTTTCTTTTCACTGTAGGCAGAACCAAAGCAAACAGTTTGAAAATTTTCCTGGAAGGTTGAATTAATATGAAATTAGCCAGGAATTCTGAACTCTAAGAGGAAAAGCAGGAGCTATCATTACCAGGCACTAATGCATGTTATAAAATTATCATATTGCAGTAATTTGAGGACCAAAAAAATCACAATGCAGAAATTTCATAGATGAGTCTACATGTATGTAAATGTCAATTTTATTGTAAAGTGCAATGAAAAGGCCTAGCTAAATGCAACCATCTCTAGCAGAGGATTTAATGTGAAGACAACCCAACATGAAGGGAGGTGTGGGAACTGGAGGTGCAGAGCACTGGTAGGGCTTGGGTGCAGGACGTGCGTGGTACTTGATTATACTCCAGCACCTTGAGGAAGCACATATTGAGGAGGATTATGTTTCAAGATTATACCAGAATAGGAGGCTCCTGGATTCTCTTCACACATGGATGCACCAAATAAACACCTACTTCTGTTTTGAGTCCCCCTTAAATAAAGTTATACACGGATTTAGAGACATATGCATTCTACCACTGAGAAAATCTCTACCATTCGAAGGGCAGGCAAAGTTGAGGGACACGTAGGCATTAGTCCTGCCTTGAGAAATGTGCCACATAATTGGGACAGAATACCCCAATCCAATGTCACCCAGGGTACAGGAAGACTGATTGGGGTCACAAATGGAGCATATTGAACACTAGACTTGTAACTGGAAACGCAATTTGTCTGGTGCTCATAGAAAAGCTGGATATACACAAGTATCAGGAGGAAAGGAAAGGGGTGGTTTTCTATGGATGTGGAGGGTCAGGAGCTTTATCCATGGGACTAGGGCAGAAGGGGAGTGAGGTCTCAAGGGTCCCAGTTTATCCCTCGAAGGGATTTGCCAGCATGATCTGCAAACTGTGGTTGCTAACATCCCTCGTACTTTTTATGATTTATCTTGAGACAAAGGCTGAGTCTGGCCTTGAACTTGTGCTCAGCCTCCTGAGTGGCTGGGATTACAGCCACTCAGCAGCCCTGCCTGAGCCCTCTCCCCCCCCCTACCTCAGTAATGATTCCAGGCCTGAACAGTTCTTTCTGGAAGGAGTATGTCCAGGCACTCAGAGTTCAAAAATTTTCCCCATCTCATGGACTCCATCCTAACCCACCAAGCTTTGGGAACAATGGCAACTGTGCATGTGCAAATCTCCCTGGATCACAAAGGAGGGGCTTCACATTGATGTCTGAGTATTTCCCTGTGCTACAATCCACACCAGGAGTGAAGCAAAAGGGGTCAAAACCCTGTTTTTTTCTAGAACAGGCTCACACCACCTTCTTGCAGTGAGCACAGGCAGCCTGGGTTCTATCCAATTGCATCAGGAATTCAGTCACCAGCTAAGTAGGAGACCTTCTTCAGCCAGAGCCCAGCTGTGGGAAAGGCTCCTATCAAACAGGCAAAGGAGCTAGTCCTCCAACGACGTGGGTATGGAGAAAGAGACCTGCTCATATGGGGCTAGAATATCAGTTTAGTGCAGCCATTTTTTAAAAATAGCATGTAGTTCTTTAAAAGCTAACAACCACTCCTGACACATTTCCAAAGGAACTTGAACCCGTGTGTTAATAAATGGCTGCATGCCCACTGATGTTCCAGGATCCACAGGAGCCAGGAGGAGGGAACATCTGAAGTGGCTTCTGGATAAGGAGACTCCTCCCAGCCACAGGGCCATCACCTACTCCCCTGAGAAAGTACTTCCTCTAAATGCACCTGCTCATAGTTCAATAGGTGGCTGAGATTTACCAAACGCTCAGGAGACCTCAGATGTGCCAGGTGTGGGATCCTCGTGTCAGGCAGAGCCAAACCAGGACAAGAAAAATATCACAGAGGGCATGAGACCCCTGGTACATGCAGTCCACAGGGGGGACACTCAGCCCAAAGATATTCTGACAAGGTATCTGGCCTGGGAGAGAAAGAGGAAGTACACATGCACGCACATGCACACACACACGTACACACACACACACACACACACACACACACACATATTTTTACTGGAAATGGGGACAGGGGACTTGAATTTGAGTAATTCATTGATACATGCCTACAGCTTTCGTCTGGGAGATGGGGTTCTGGATAAGACATTTTTCTTCCCTTACATTTAGAACATTCAGGGGGACCCAGGCAGGAGGGCACACACCTGTAATCTCAGCCACTTGGGAGGCTGAGCACAAGTTCAAGGCCAGACTCAGCCTTTGTCTCAAGATAAATGATAAAAAGTATAAGGGATGTAGCTCAGTGGGAAAAGAGCTCTGCATTCAATCCACTATGCCCCCCATGCTCCCCCAAAAAGAATAGCTCAGGAGGAAGAAAAATCTGAGACCCCTGCAGATCTCAGCCCCCTTTGGGTAGGAAAGGGGCCACGGTCCCAACACTCTGAAATCCACCGAAGAAGAAATTCAGGGAGGAGACTTGAGCTGCCAATTTGTACAGGAGATACCCATGTGTTCAAAAATAATGAGAATAAAAAGAATCAGAGAGAAAATTAAATAGTACCAATGAAGATAGGAAACAAAAGAATTCTAATAAACTCAAGGAGTTTAAGTGCTTCTTAATTATTTGTGGAAACTGTCTTGCTATTAAAGACACATGATAGTCCCCCACCACAGGGACTTGCTGCAATCAGTTCATATGACCAGGATAATACATTAATAGTCATGGTACATTCATCTTAAAAATAGTATAAAATGGGCTGGGGATGTGGCTCAAGCGGTAGCGAGCTCGCTTGGCATGCGTGCGGCCCGGGTTCGATACTCAACACCACATACCAACAAAGATGTTGTGTCCGCCGAGAACTAAAGAATAAATATTAAAAAAAAAATTCTCTCTCTCTCTCTCCTCTCTCTCCTCTTAAAAAAATAGTATAAAATACCATGGGTAAGTTTTATACGGGTGCCATATGCATGTGGCATTATGTATAAATCTGATGCACTAATAAACAATCCAGCATGCTTTACTCAATGGAAGCATCCAGTCCTAAAATTCATCCACAAAGTTAAATATATGTAAACTTAACCAAGAAACTTTTGAATTATAAGAGAGAAAAAAAGAAGTTATTACCTAACATGTGCATTGTGAAGTGGTACTGTCACAATTGTCATCAAGGAATTACGACGTCAACAAAGTCCATCCACGAGCCCATGAGTGTGTAAAAATCATACACTTAATTGCAATGGAAAAGTCATTATCAATCAAACCTTAACTAGGCCAATCTCAGCAACTTAGCTAGACCAGCAGTAAGAATAAAAACTAAAAACTACCAGGGACAGAGCTGAGTGGTAAAGCACCCTTCTGTTAACTACAAAACAAAAACAAACAAACAAAAACAAATAAACTCCATAAACTATCTCAGGAATAAGCGAGGTCCCTGTACACAGCAGTTCCCTTCCTGCAGGAAAACGGTGTTTGGAGATTTATTATTTTCTTTTTCTTTTGGTACCTGGCATTGAACTCAGGGGCATTTGACCACTGAGCCCCATCCCCAGCCCTATTTTGCATTTTATTTACAGGCAGCCTCTCCTGAGTCTCTAATTGCCTCACCCACATGCTGAGGCTGGCCTTGACCTTGCAATCCTTCTGCATCAGCCCCCACCCCAGCCACTGGGATGACAGGTGTGCAGGATCCCCTGGCTTGGAATTGGGTTCTTGTCCTGGTCCCACCTGTCAATCACCACAGCCCAGGAAGATGCCAGGCAGCTGCGCTCACTTGCCAAATAGATAGGACTCCAGCAGGGACTGAGGCTGCCCCAGGGGATGGGGATGCTGCGAGGGGTCTCCACCACTGTCACGCTCTCCACCCGGCTGGCCAGGGGGACTGAGGGGCGCTGTCCACAATGGGCTCAGACCTGTGGACACAGAGAGTGCCCAGAGTCCTGGTAGGCCAACTTGGCTTCCCGCCACAGCAGGACCCGCTGGACCGCCTCCCTGCCCCATCTCCATCCTGAGCCTCCCTGTCCAGGCACCAGGTGCCACTGCACATTCACCATTTCCTGTGCCCAGCAGCCAAGCTTGCCCTGGAGAGCTTCAGTCCCTGCATGGCAGGGCCACCAGGGATCCTGGGCAAGAGAGAAGCCTGGAGTCCAACTGCAGGAATCCTAGAAGTACGGAGAGCGGAGAAATAAATCCCATCCCCAGTGCGGAGGCCTGCCCCCTGCTCGCTGGCTGAGCTCAGGATTGGACAGGGCTCAGCACAGGGGATTCTGATTGGACAGGGCTTCAGTCAGTCTCCTCTCTCCCCAGCCTGAGCCCAGGGAGCCTTCTTTTTGAGTGACAGCGGGGTGATATCCCCTTCAGGCAAGAAGGAGGCCAGAATGGCAGGGTTTGGGTGCAGCTTTTTTTTCTTTTCCTTTTGAGGTCTGGGCATTGGGTTAGGGTTAGGGTGACCAGAATTCTAAGTTCTGCTGGGTTTTGATGTTAGGAAATTGAAGTCATTTCTGGAAAGTTTCACCACCTGGGCCTCCTCCTATAATAAGACCACCCAAAGCGTCTTCAGGGTGCTGACTTGTCCTCTGTTCATATGTGCAAAATTCTCCAAGCAGAACTGGCCTTTCGCCCAGTGGGATCTGCCCAGTGCGTCATGGCCAGCGGTGTTGGAGTCTCACTGGGGGCCTGGCAGGCGCCCTGGAGGAGTTTGCCACCCAGTTGGCAGCCTGAGAGCTGATGTTCCTCCAGCTGAGTAGAATCTATCTCCTGCCCACATGGAGGCTGGAGGCAGAGTAAGGAGATAAGTACAGAAGAGACCCTGAGAACGCAGACCTGGGTAAACCCCAGCTGCACCCAGGCTCCCTTGCTCCCTGATGCACTGGGGGTTGAATTCAGAGGACTCGATCTCTGAGCCCCTTCCCCAGCCCTAGTTTGAATTTTATTTACAGACAGCATCTCACTGTGTTGCTTAGCACCTTGTTTTTGCTGAGGCTGGCTTTGAATTCGCCATCCTTCTGCCTCAGCCTCCCCAGCCCCTGGAATGACAGGCATGTGCCACTTTTTTCTTTCTTTCTTTCTTTTTTGAGAGAAATACCTGCGGTGGCCACAGGATAACAGCCTTGCACAGATCAAGGCCACCCTGGGTGCTCTCCCTGGTTCCCACCAGTCCCCCTGGATCCCAGGCAATGGGATCCTGCCTCCTCCAAAAAAACAGAGACACCCTGCCCAGGTGTGCATCCTTAGTATCAGCTGAATATGCTGCAGTTATCAAGAAAAGAGAGGAAAAAAAAGAGAGACCCTACCTGCTTGTCTTGATGCAAACAAAGTCAATGTGTTTCCAAAGAGAGCTCTGGTCTTGTCCCCCCAATTCAGTGGTGCAAAAAGTCACATAATACAGAGAAGACTTCTCCTTAAGAGGGGCTCAATGGTCTCTCTCTTTAAGGTAAAACAATTTGCGTCTGATTGGATTCCAGGAAAGACAACTCTAGGTTTTCCTAATTTGGTAAATAACTCCATAGACTCCAATGCACCCTGCTCCTCTCTGCCTTAATTAACAGTGGAGGCCTGGAGATTATCTTCCCCCTGGGACCTCTGCACCTGTAGATGAATGCGGGGGGGGGGAGTCCTTTCTAATCATGCAGCGCCCTGTACCTCCACCTTCCCACAGGCTCCAACACCTTTGGCAGCATCCAATGGGGCAGCAGTTTAGAAAATTCTGGAATGTACCTAAAGACATTTCCTCATCCGGCGAGGATGCTATCAATTTGGTCCCATGGTCCTTTTCAGTACTTTAAAATCTTGTTCTATATTATTGGTTCTCCTTAGTTATACATGGCCATAGAATCCATTTTGGTAAACTTATCCAAACATAAAATATACCTTATTCCATTAGGACCCCATTCTTGTGGGTGGGCATGATGGGTAGATTCACTTAGGTATTTTCATATAATTAAATAGAAACATTATGGTCACTTCATGCTACTGTCTTTTCTGTTCTTATCTCCCCTCCATTCCTGTTGCTCCCCTTTGTCTCATCTACAGAACTTCTCTTTCCCCCCCCCCACCTTCCTTGTGATATAGATAATGCATGTCATGGAAAACATGTGACCTTTGGTTTTGGGGGATTGCCTTATTTTACTTTACCATGATAATCTCCAGATCCATTCACTTACTGGCCAATGTTATGAAGTCATCCTTTTTTAAAGCTGAGTAATATTCCACCGTGTATACACACCACAATTTCTTTATCTATTCATCTGTTGATGGGCATTTAGGCTGGCTCCATAGCTTAGCTATTGTGAGTTGTTCTCTCATAAACATTGATGTGGCTGTGTCCCTGTAGTATGCTGATTTTATCCTCTTTATGCTGAAGAGTGGGATAACTGAGTCAGAGAGTGGTTCCAGTCCTAGTTTCTTGAGAAATCTCCATCCTGCTTTCCAGAGGGGTTGTACCAATGTGCAGTTTCTCCAACAAGGTGTGAGAATTTCCTGTCCCCCACATCCTCACCAATTTATTGTTACTGTATTCTTGATAATTGCCATTCTGACTGGAGTGAAATAGAATCTCAGTGCAGTTTTAATTTGCATTTCCCTAAGTGCTAGATACATTGCCTTTTCAGTATTTATTTTTTAAAAGTATTTTTTTCTAGTTGGAGTCGGACCCAATACCTTTATTCTATCCATTTATTTTTATGTGGTGCTGAGGATGGAACCCAGGGCCTCGCACGTGCTACGCAAGTGCTCAAGGGCTGAGCCCCAGCCCCAGTCCCCATCTTCAGTATTTTTTTCTTTTGCTTCTCAGTAACAGCAGCCCAGGTAATTGGGGGCCCAGTTTCCCTGCATTTGTGAAATGGGAACATTTCTCTTGAAGGAAGACTGAGAAGGTCAAGACACATGCCCAGGATTCCAGGGATGAGCAGTACACAGTTGTCTTGCCCAGGATGAGGAGAAGATTATGTGGGTGAGAAGAGGGAAAGAGCTGGGGACACCTTGGGGCCAGAACCCCTCCTTCCCCCATGAGGGAAAGTATTCTTGCTGTTAGTTTTCTTAAACAAAATGAGAAGTTTTACTAAGCTACTAGTGCCATTAGATATAGGTCCCTGATGGAGCTCAGATTTGTCTTGAAAGGAAAGGAAAAGTGAATAACCAACCCAGTGGTTCCAATAACCAACAAGCTAGACCTTGGTCTCCTTGGGGACAAAACATTGGATTTTACCCAATAATTAACAATCCAACAGCACCCAACACCCAGTTAATATGGGATGGAGAATTGGGTCAGTGGGTGTGGGGGTCTGTGGGTGGCCAGCTGCAGGAGCTTGCCTCTGGGTTGCATTCCTTGCATCTGAGAGGTTTTTCAACACCAATGAGATAAACAAAGTGGCAACAAAACTGGCAAAACCCTCTGCAGTATTCTAGCCAGGAAAATTCATGAGCACTTTAAAAGCATCTTAATGTTTACCCTCAGTCAAATGTGCCTCAATCAGATGCAACCATTTGAAAATACCTGTCAACATTAAGAGTTTCTGAAATCTGCTGGTTTGTGGACCCCATTTGTGGATGACTGCAAAAAACACATGAGTCCATGGCTAAATACATAAGTAAAAATAGAAATCTAATAATGAGCATTCTCTTAAGACTTCTGTCCTGAAAACACTGCTCTATTTGCTTTGATAACTAAATGATCATTTATCCCTTCCTCTAGTAACACTTGATGTCCATAAAGAACTGTGGAACATGTCTGGTTGGGGCAGAAATGTTGGGATACCAAGAAGAAAGTTTCACTCAACCTCAAAGGAGAAGGTCATAAATCACCAGAATGCAGGAATGCCCACAAAAAAAATTGAAATTAAAAACAAGGGACTGGGGTTGTGGCTCAGTGAGAGAGCACCTGTCTAGCACCTGTGAGACACTGGGTTTGATCCTCAGCACCACATTAAAAAGAAATATATAAAGTTATCCTGTCCAACTAAAAAATATTGTTAAAAATAAAAATCAAATTAAAAAAAAAAGCAACTCCCTGCAATGCAGCATTTCTCCTACACCAACTTCTGGACCCCCAAATACTAGCATGATATGAGCAAGCTTAGAAAAATGGGTGAGAAATTACAGAAACCTGCTCTGGCCCTATCTCTAGTCCAGCCCCACTTAAATGCCCCTCTCCAAATAGCAACACCTCTGACCTTGTACTTGCCATCTCTCCCTTTATAGTTTCTCACATTTTTTTCCTTTCTTCTTGTGGTGCTGGGGATTGAACCTGGGATCTTGTGCATGTGAAGCAAGCGCACTACCGACCTCACTGTATCCCGGGCCCCTCACGTTCTTTCCTGAATTTGTATCTGCTTTTCTAAATAGGTCTGTTCATGTACCTGACAAATGATGACGTATTCTTCCATGAATGACGACTATATCATTTTCCTTTTGGAGAGAAACAAGGGCCTCCAGTGGCTCCTCATTATGCCCAGGGACTGATACCTCATCCCTCAGATCATGGTGGCATTGGGCGGGGTGGGTTACCTTGCATTGTCAGATGAAATCAGGTTCCATCCTGGGAGTTAAGCATGAACCAGACTGCCTTGTTTACACACTAACTATTCTTAAGGACATTTTGGCATACAACCGTATGCTATGGAAATGAGGTTCAACTTCCTTCCTGGTGGACATTTTAGAATTACAACCAAATAGAATTGACTTCCTAGTTACTGGTACTTTTTCTTGAGGTTATTTGTGAAAGAGGTTCATCTTAAACTTATTAAACATATCTCAACTTCTTGGGTCATAGTCTCATGGGAAATCATGTTTTCCGTTAGGAGAGGGTCAAGGTGTGTCTTCTATTCTTAAGCTCCAAGGTGCTGACAATGCAACATGGCCACAAACAGAATGTGGTGTATGAGTAATTGGAGAGATGTTCTCTTCTACACAATTGGAGCACTGTCAAAACTGTCAGTCTCTCAACAAAGATGGCAACTCATAACTAATAGGAAGGTATTCCAGAAACAGTATATCAACTGGGAAACTGCTGGAGAAGGCAGAGTCTCGTGCCCCTGGAGGGCTGGTGTCAGGTGGGGGGAGATTGCATCATGCTCCTCAGAACACTTTGCAATTTAAAACTCATGAGTTGCTCATTCTGGAATTGTCTATAGCTTACAGAAAGGGAAACAATGGTTAAGAGGAGCTATGAGAGTTGAATTGCTGTAAAACAAATACCAAGAGGCAATCTCTTTAGTGGTCAGAGAGAAACAGTTGTTCAGGTACAAGACAGCATTAGTGGGTTTCCCTAGAGAATCCAAGAAGCTGGAAGGCAGTGGGAGGACATGATGGAACTTTTTTTTTTAACCATCAATAATTTTCTACTTACAAAACTGTGATTCAAAAGATAAGGGGAGATTTGTACAAGGAAATGTTTGTGGTGAGTAAACAACTCTTCAAGAAATGACAATAGAGCCACCAAGGTTAAAGAAAATGATAAAAGATAGATCCTTGAGCCCAAATAAAATAATGAGTAATAATGGTAGATGTAGCTCAGTAGCTCAATATGGTAGCTAAGTATACCCAGTACCATGGAGTATTTAGTTTCTAACTCTTCTTTTAAAAAAAAAATACAAGTGTAAAAAATTGTACTTTACATGTGTAATAAGAATTGCGATGCATTACACTGTTGTGTATTTAAAAAATAAAATTTAAAAAGATTTTTAAATAAATGAGTGCAACAATAACACTTAGAACACTTAGAACACAAAAATAACTCTTAGAACCAAACAAACATTGATGTGGAATTACTACAAGACTCCATTTTTCATTGCTATCAAAAAATACCTAAGACTGAGTAGTTTGTGATTAAAAGTCATTTAGATCAGAATTTTAGAGTATGAGAGTCCAAGATAAAGGGATCACATCCACTTGGCTTCTGGGGAGTATCCACGTTGCTCTATTCCAGCATGGTGGCTGTCATCAGAGTGGGGACAAGTGGAGGAGGAAAAGTCATATGGACAACTTGAGCCACAGACCAGAGAGGGTCAGTCCTGATTTTTCATAACAACTCATTTTCTGAAAAACTCATTCCAAGAGACTAGCATCCATTCCTCCTGAGGGTGGTGTCCCCAGTGACTGAATTAATGCCCAGTAGACAGCACATTTGAAAGTTTCCCATGCCTAAGTGCTACCATAATGATGAACAAGTGTCCAAATCCTAAGCTTGTTTGGGGACAAATGATATCCAAGCCATAGAAGACACACAATGCATGAATTTATAGTCTATGACAAATATAAAAACCAGGAATGAGGGACAAATCTGTAAGATTAGCAAAATTTTTCTATACTATTGAAACTAATTTGGCATGAATAAAAACTGATTGTCATGAATTTAAGATGTTAGAGCTCCCAGAACAATCACTAAGGAAAAGCTAAACATGTGACAAAAGAAGAAAATGAAATAAAAATGGTACACAAGAAAAATGAATCATTAATAGGAAATAATGGGAAATTGATGAATGAAAAACATATAGGTAGAAAACAAGTGGCAACATAGCAGAAACATTTGGTTCATTACTATTACTTTTTTCATGACTATTACCACATATAGATCCAATTTGTTCCAATTTTAGAAAACATATTGATCAAGTTGGGCATGCAGCACACATTTGTGACTCTAGAAACTCAGGAGGCTTAGGTAAGAGGACTCCAAGTTTTAGGGCAAACTCGGTGACTTATGGAGATCCTGTCTAAGTCATCATCATCTGGGCAAAGTGGCTCAATGCTGTCACTAAGCTACTTGTGAGACTGAGGCTAGGGTATCACAAGTTTGATGCTGGCATCAGCAACTTAGCGTAACACTGTCTGAAAATAAAATATTAATATATGAAAAAGTGGCTGGAGATGTAGCCCAGTGTTAAGGCACCCTTGGGTAAAAACCTAGAGTCAAACAAAATTATTCTGCTGTTTACATCAGATTCACTTTGGATTCCAAAACAAAGACAGGATGAGAATAAAAATAAATATAAAAAATATAAAAATAGCAATCAAAAGCCCGCCACAGTAGTTCAGTGACTGGGGATGCTGAGGCAAGAGTATCATGAATTAAAAACTACAGGTGGTAAAAATAGAGTTTCTCTTGGTGGAATGGTCTGGCTGCAAAATAAAAGCTAAGAAAGGTAAAGCAGGGGACAAAAATACCCCACAGGATACAGAAAGTAATTTTAAAAGCAGGGGTGGGATGGGCTAGCCGATCTTAGGGATGAAGCTTCCAAAATCAAAAGAGCAAAATGGAGCCTATGTTTGCTTTATTTGTATCAGGGAATATCAAATGTTTTCCATGTAATGTTTTTTGCCAAATAAGGTAGAAAGTGGGCTTTGCAGTTCCCATTGAATTATGCCCAACTTCACAGCTAGAAGAGGGGTCTTCCTGGTAGAGCAGAGATAGTCATGTGCCTTGGGCAATCTAATGCACTCTGGGGAGCTGCGGATTGTTCCCACGGTTAGACCTAAATCTCCATGGCTCCATACCCAGAGAAGACCCTCAAGTAATTCACGGGTGGCACCATGAATATTCCCCCTTTTTTCTTTACAATAGAAAATGATGAGACATTATTTTAAGTTCCCGGATTCTTGTTCTGAGGGTGTGACAACCTATTATCACAATACAAAAAAGAACTAGTAGCGAACATCTCATTCCAATAATATACCATGCAGAGTGTTTCAGCGTGTTTCCAGGGTTAAAGCCATTCCATTCTTGAAGTATTTCCAGTTAGAGAAGTAGGATCCAAAAGATCAATTTTGCTTTTTTGAATATCCTGAACGTTGTGATGTAACTCCATAAGATCCAGTCTATTATTATTGCTATGCCAAATACCCATTAGATGATTTAACCTTCTCCAAATCCCATTGGGAAGCATTATATTTGGTTACAGTAACAGAGACCTTCATAGTCAGATGGCATTTAAACCTTTCCTTAAATGAGAGAGCAGAAAGCTAATTACCAATATTTATGACAGAAGTTTCTAAGGCATTGAAGTTTCAATACTTTCAAAAATCAATATTTGTGATTATTGAAGACCTTGGAAGTATTTTGAGCCAAATTATTAAGAAAATTTGCATGCTAAATGTTCTGAGATCTAGCCACTAACGCTGCAAGGGGGAGGGAAAAAAAGGGAGAATTGAACAACAGCAGAGGAGGTAGAGAGGGAAGATGGGAGGGGAGGGGAGGGGAGGGGGATAGTAGGGGATAGGAAAGGTAGCAGAATACAACAGTCACTAATATGGCATTATGTAAAAATGTGAATATGTAACAGATGTGATTCTGCAATCTGTATTTGGGGTGAAAATGGAAGTTCAAAACCCAATTTGAGTCAAATGTATGAAAGATGATATATAATGAGCTATGTAATGTTTTAAATAATCAATAAAAAAGTGGAAAAAAATTAAAAAAAATAAAAAATAAAATTTGAAAAATTATAACCAAGAATTATGAGTCAAAAAACTTGCTTGAGTCTTGTCACCTGAGCATGTGTCTGTTGTAAAACCTGAAAACCAGCATCAGCATACCATGGCTCTGAAATGTTGGCTGGTAGTAAGACAAAGGAAGACTGGTGAAGGATTAATGTTCCTTTCCCTTGTTATATCTAGAGATGCAATTAGGTAAACTGTACTTTTTACATGCTACAAGATATTTATCATCTTTTCTCTTAACTCTCACATTTCCAGTAATTAAAGCATAAGGAGATTGAACACAGGCCTGCAGGCCATACCAAGAACCCTCTTTACACCCCCTGCCTACAAAGTCAGGCATAGGGCTGTCAGTGTAATAAGAAATCTGAGGCTGCAATTAAGCACCAAACATCTTTTTGGATACCGCTTTCACTGAAAGTTAGGATATTACCAACAAAACCTCCAGGGATCATGGCATTCTTATGTGATTTTTTTGTCTATTCTTGGAGACCAGTCTAAAATATATTCACTATTTTTAGAACCTTTTTGTTGTACTGGCAAGACATCTGCACAGTCTATCCATTTAGGGAATGTGCCAAATTCTATTGCAGAATGATTAGGACAGTAAGGTATTGGCAGATGTTCTGTGGCAATGACTGGCTTGTTAGAGAAAGTTCCATTTTAAAAACTGTATGGACATATTCTTTAGAGTCCCAGGGTCCAGTAAGATTGGCTCGTCTAGACACCTCATATGCTGTCTTTTCTTCAAAAGATACCCCTGGATGGCCAGTATGTTTATCATAGACCAATATATTTGTAGTGTCCCCTGTAACCAGTATAACTAAATCCAGTCACAAAAATGGGTGTAAACTGAGTATTTGTAAAACCACACATTACACGAGTATCATTGGTAAATACTGGGTGGATTCTCTGGTCCATACCACTGGGTGTACAGAAGATTGGTCTGGAAAATATGTCCAATTGGTTTCTCCCTGGACATCATTTACTGGACAGCTCAACAGAGCTAACATGGCCACAAACATTGTGGCTGCAGACTTAGTTCCTCCTTGTGTCAAACTATCTGTTCGGGTTGTAGCATTAGATTCTCCATTGTTTCCATGATGGTAGATTCAACATTCAGTCTCTCTGGGCCTTCTTCATCCTCTTCCTCCTTTGTAGCTTTCCCTTCCTGCTGAGGGTCAGGGCTGACATCTATGGATCAATCTTCAGTCATCTGAACCTCGGTTCTAGGTCCTCCATGTCTGATAGCATCTTCAGGTACCCCAATAGGATGAGAGGCACCTTCTGGGAAAACACAAGATGACCTCTACCCCACATTATCACTTAATCTGATCTTTCTTTTGTTATGTTTGTAAATCATTCCACCAAATGTGGACCAAGGAACCTGTTGCCGTGGAAGACTTTTTGTGTCTTTCAGCTGCAGTGTGACTTTCAGTGTCACAATTTTAAAAAAAATGAAAACAAAGCATGATTAACTTTATTTTGTGGGGCCTTAGCCCTTTTTTTTGTAATTGTAGCTTAACAGATAAATGAGCTCATTCTACAATGGCTGGACCTTGAGGCTTCTACAGAATACCTGTTTTATGATCAATACAAAATTGATGGCCAAACTGCTGGAAAGAAAAATTAGTATAAGCTGGAGTATTATCAATTTCAATCTGTAAAGGACATCCTAATGCTGCAAAAGTAGCTAGACAGTGAGAAATAACATGCTCAGTGTTTTCTTTTACACAAACAGTGGCAAAAATAAATCTAGAGTAAGTATCAACAATAACATGAACTTAACACTGTTTGCCAAATTGAGGGATGCGAGTTACATCCATTTGTCATAACTGATTTAGTCATAAACCATAGGATTAACCTCAGTTGGTGAAGATAAAATATGTAAAAAACATTGTGAGATTTGATGAACAATTTGACAAGTTTTTCCCCAGGAATATTAAATTTTTTATGTAAAGTAGAAGCATTCTGATGATGTAAAGAATGTGAGGCTTGTGCACAATCATATAAAGATATTTATTCACAAACAGCAACAAATTTATCAATCTTATCATTACCTGATTCTAAAGGACCTGGAAGATTAGAATGTGCCCTTATATGGCTAATGAAACATGGATGGTGACACGTTTAAATTGTCTTTTGTAAGGTCTGAAACAAATTAAATAACTCTTGCAATGGTGTGTTCCCAGTAGTTGATGTTTCAATATTTTTTTGTGACTCCAACTGCAATATAAACTATCAGAATGAATATGGATTGACTCGTTTGCAAAATGAATTAAAGCACAATGAGAGCTTAAATTTCTGATCATTCTGCAGAAGAATATGATGTCTGTATTATCTCTGTATGAACATGGCTATAGAAACCTGCTTTTCCTGAACTCGATCCAACAGTAAATATTGTTAATGCTCCAACTATTGATTAAGCACGTACACTTTTGGGAAAAATCAATGTAGTCAGAAGAGCAAACTGAATAATATTATCATGAATGTAATGGCTTTCCATTTGACCAGGGAAATTAGCAAAAGCTATCTGCCAAGTATTAGAAGATTGCCAAAGCCAATCATGCTCTTGAGTAGAAAAAGGGCCAACAATAATATTAGGCTATGACCCAACTATCTGCAAAACTCATGTTCTTCCGTTAAGAACTGCACAATAAAGCTATGAAATGGAGTCAATGACTTTAGAGGAGAATGAGGTAGGCGAGGCCACTCAATAATTCCCAATTATTGCCACATTGCTCCTGTAGGAGTATGAACATTGGGAAATGTAAATCAATATATAAGCTCTTGTGGATTAATTCTAGTAAGCTGTGCAGTAATCATGGCAGATTCAACCTTTGTTATGGAAATCCTTTCTTCTGCCATAAGTTGATGGGAAGGTAGAGAAGGATCTCCCTGTACAATCTGAAACAAAGGACTCAAATCTACACTGGGTAGTCTTAAACTTGGTCACAGCTAATGAATATCACATAGTAACTTTTAGAGGTCATGTGCCTTGGGCAATCTAATGTGCTTGAGGGTGCCTCCATAGTTTCCAAGGTTAAATCTAAATCCCCATGGCTCCATACTGAGAGAAGACCCTCAAGTAATTCATGGGTGGCTCCTTTCAACTTAGTGAGGCCCTACCTCAAAGTAAAACATAAAAATGTCTGGGGACAGGTCTCAGTAGTAAAGTGCTCCTGGGTAAAACCCCCAGTATAAGAAAAAAACAAAAAACAACAAAGAAAACTGCTGGAGGGCCATGCACATGTCAGACAAAATCAGCTGTGACAGAAATTGTTATATAGAGGCAAGACAATTATATATACTTGTAATTGCACATATTAAATTATATATTAAATATATATATGCATATTTATGATAAAACTAAAATATATATTACATATCAATAGAGTGGGCAGTCTCACAAGCTAAGTTATAAATATATACATAACTAACTGATTAAAATAAATACAAATATTAAATAGTATCAGCACATCCAAAGTAACCAAAATTTCCTCAACTGTTTTTTTATGAGTTTTATGCTTCTAGCTATGACACAAAGGACTTTGATCCTTTTAAAAAAATTTACTTTTGTACATGATGTGAGGTACATATCCAAATACTTTTTTTCTTCTTGTGGATATCTAGTCATCCCAGGGAAACTTTTGCTTTTGCTTTTACTCTTGAAAAATATAAGGGGTGTGTGTGTGTGTGTGTGTGTGTGTGTGTGTGTGTGTGTGTGTGTGTGTAATCCCTGTGAACACCAGTTACAAATTGCTGCCCATGCAGGTCAGGCAAATTACTACCCCTGATCTGCACAGTCAGTTGAACTTAAGGTCACTCATGTGAATTTCAAGGGACACCAAATAAAACACAGAAACAGTTTACTTTTACACAAGATTCTGTACTGATTCTCTGCTCTTGACCTCAGGCTCCCCAAAAGGGAGGGCAAGACAAAGTCACGAAGGCTGGTGAGAAAATGACCACCTTCAGAAGAGAGCTTTTAATGGAGGACTCTTGTTCTTAGAAAGTTCTATTCAAAAAAGGCCAGAGGAGGCAGGGTTACAAGGGACACATGAGGATAAGTCAACCTGCATGGGTAATGCCTACATCTGAAGACCTGCCTCTCTATCTGAGTTGGGACAATGCCCAAGTCACCACAAATGTAGTGACTAGTCAGAGCCTTCTGCTTCAGGACTGGAAGGCATGGGTCATTCAGAAGGGCTTCCCACATATCCGTCTTTCTTTCTTTGAAAAAGCAGGTGATGGGTCATTATAGGAGTCCCTGAATTCTTCTTCTGGGGGCACAATATCCTACAATTACAACACAAAAGAGAATTATTAGCCATGAGAACAATACAAGGATATACCATGCAGAGTGTTTAAGAATGTTTCCAGGGTTAAAGCTGCTTAATTCTGTAAGTATTTGATCAGCTAAAGAAGTAGGATCTGAAAAATCAACCTTACTATTTTGTATATCTTGAGTCTGATGATGCAGCTGCAAAAGATCTAAGCTGTTATCATTTTTCTGCCAAATATCCAACAAATGGATTTGAACCTTCTCCCAATACCAATAAGAAGCATTGCATTTGGCAGCAGTAACACACACATACCTATAGGTAGCAGGATATTTAAGTCTTTCCTTGAATTTCAAAGTGGAAAGTTTATTACCTATATTCATGACAGCGGCCTCTAAGGCATTTAGCTTTGTCTCAATCATTTCAACAACATTTATTTGATTGTGAAGAGCCTTGGAAGTATTCTGAGCCAAATTATTAAGAAAATTTGCATGTTGAATATTTGAGATATGGCCACCGAAGCTCTGACCATGGAAGCAATGAAAGAAACCAAGGCAACAACTCCCACTATTATGAGCCCAAGAGCACATTTAGGTCTCGCTAGCTGGGCGTGTATTTGTTGTAAGACTTGAAAACCAGCATCAGCCTGCCATGGCTCTGAAATATTTCCTGGTACTAAGACAAAAGAGGGCTTATGGAGCATTATAGTTCCTTTTTCTCTATTATTTCTTGTGATACAATTAGTTAAATTACATTTACTACATGTTACAAGATATCTATCATCTTCCCTTTTAACTTTTACATTTCATGTAATTAAAACATAAGGAGATTGAACACAGGCCCATAAGCCATAGCAAGAACCTTCCTGTTACAGTTCTTGCCTACAAAGTCTGGTAAATGTTTGTCAGTAAAATGTAAGAATTCTGAAGCAGCAATTAAGCGTCAAACATCTTTCTGAATGCCACCCTCGCTGAAAGTCAGGATGCTACTAACAAATCCTCCAGGATTCATGGCATTACCCTTGCACAACTGCCTATTGTCAATTTTAGGAGACCAGTCCAAAATATAGCCACCATTTCTACATACCTTATGCTGTATGGGAAAAGTATTTATACATTCCATCCACTTAGGAAAGGTGCCAATTTCTATTGTCAAATTGTTAGTAGAAGGAGGTATTTGTGGATGTTCTGCTGAGATGACTGGTTATGAGAAAGTCCCATTTTAATAACTGATCTGATCTAAGGCTTTTAGTCTCCAGAAACAGTATAATTAGTTGGTCCCCCAACTGCTGTCTTTTCCCCAAATACACTTTTTGACAGCCAGCATATTTATCGTGGGACCAACACTAGGGTAGTTGGGCACTATAGCGAGAATAATTAAATCCAGTCACATGGATGGGGTTAATAGGGGTGTCTGTAAATCCTACCATCATGAATGAGTTATTAGTAAACACTGGGATGAATTCTCCAGTTCACACTGCTGGGTGTACTAGGGGTGGATCTGGAAAATATGTCCAGTAAGTGTCTCCCTGATTTCCCTTTACCTGACGGCTCAATAGAGCTATTACTGCAGTGAGCAACATAGTTGGAGATTTAACTTTTCCTTGTTGTCTAATCATTTGTTCGCCTGCAGTGTCAAACTCTTCAGGTCTTTCCATGAGGGTGGCTTCACCATTGGGTCTCTCTGGGCCATCTTTCTTCCTCTATACCTTCGAGAGTTCCTCTTGTTGGAGGGAGTTAGGTCTGACATCGTTGGGTCACTCTTCAGTCATTTGAATCTTGGTTCTAGTTCCTCCATGCCTGATGGCAGGTTCAGGAACCCAAATAGGATGAAAAGCACCTTCTGGGAAAATACAAGCATGACCTCTGCCCCACATGATCATTGGATCTGGTCCTCTCCATTGGCCGGTCTGCAAGTCCTTTCACCAAACTCGGCTTAAAGGGCCTGTTGCTGTGGAAGACATGTCACTCGGCTGCAGTGTGACCTTCTGAGTCACAACATAGAAAATTTTAAAAAAACAGAGCATGATTGAGGTTATTTTGGGGAGTACTAGTCATATCTCCCTTTTAGCTTTTATAATTGTAGCTTAATAGATAAATGAGCTCATTCTACAAGAGATTGACCTTTCTCATTTGTAAGTTTTGAGAACTGATTATATGTCCTCTAATCACATGACCTAGATATTGAAAAGGAGATGTCTTTAATACCTTTGGAGATGCAATGAACAAACCCATTTCTGTGAGTGACGTCCCTTATTGGGCAAAAAGTTTTAAGAGTACATCTGGGTTATCATGAGCTAAAAGTATGTCTTTCATAAAATGAATAATATATGCACAGGTGTGATAGCCTGTGTCACAACATTTTGATATAGGGTAGGACTGTTACGCATTACCTGAGGCAACACTTTCCAGCAATACCTTTTAACTGGTTCTTTAAAATTAATTGCTGGGACACTGAAGGCAATTTCTTTACAGTCATCTGGGTGCAAAGTTATAGAGAAGAAGGAATCTTTCAGAACAATTATTATCAAATAATAATCTAAAGGAATAGCTGTAGAAGGAAGCCCAGATTGTAATGCTCCCATGGGCTCTATAACACAATTAATAGATCTTAGGTCTTGTAATAATCTCCAGTTACCAGACTTTTTCCTAATTACAAAGATGGGTGTGTTCCAAGGGCTTAGTGTAGGGGCTCTAAATGACCAGCCTGAAGTAGTTCCTCAACTAATATGTGGGATATTTTAACATTTCCCCTGTAAGGGGTCACCAATAAACCCAGATTGGCTCTACTGTGAGCCAATTAATTTTTTTATGGTCAGGGCCTCTTCCAAAATTTGGACTGGATGCATTAGTTAATCTCTGTTGGAGAGATTGGGTTACAGGTAGGTACTCTTTCTGTAAATCTCACTTGATTTCCCTTGGAGTAAACCCTTGATTAAGTCACTCAAATGACATGATAGTCTCTTGTAGAGAGCTGGATGGCATGTTCTGATTGCCTAGCAATTTTAAACTCATCTCAAAAATTTGAATCAATCAATCACTCCTGGCAGTATCTGAATTCTGTTATTTACATTGTTTCATTCCAAAATTGGGCCTATGGTATGGGGGTAATGGACCACGATTCACCACAAATGTAGTGACTGGTCAGAGCCTCCTGCTTCAATACTGAAAGGTGTGGTCATTCAGTGTGGCTCCCCACAAAACATCTTATTGTTAACATGAAAATTTTAAAATGCAAGAGCTCCCCAGTGACTCCCAAATTACAATGTACACTTTCCGTAGAAAAAATTAAAATGACTCCTCAGAACTAAGTGTTCATTTCCTGTGTGAAATGACATGGAATGAATACAAGAGCAAAGGTACAGGCACGACCCCTGGAAGAAAAGAGAATGACCAAGATACGTCCATATCTGAAACCAAAACTCAAGGATCACAGAAACATCATTACCATTACTTGAGTTTTCTTATCCCTAAAATTGATCATTAGATTGCAACATTTACATATTCTAGTCAACTTAAATCAACATGTGTAGAATTTTTTTTGAGCCAAAGCACTAACACATGAAAAAATATAGGGTAATCATGTGCTTTAACTTTTGAACATGTTTGTACATAGTTAGCGGCATATCTGAATAAGAATTTTGGTTTCTCAGTGTGAGGACATGTGTTCCTCTCCCTGTAAGATGAAAAAAGTGACAGATTTAGTTTTAGTATCTTGTAAACAGTCTATTATAGAGAAGTTTGGGAAGTCTATGCTATATACTGTCTACCCTGCCATCTCAAGTGCATAATTACCATTATAAAGTACAATAAAAGAGGTAGAAAAATACAAAGATATTTAATTAAGTAAATTGTGAGGTGCGCAGCTAGCTCAGTTGGTAGAGCATGAGACTCTTATTAAATTGTGTGGGAGGTTTAAGTGCTCCATGGGTATGTCTCTTTTATATCCACATTATTGTACCCATTCCTGGTTATATTTCCATGCTAGGGCTTCAAGAATAAATAGGAAGTCAATATTGGGGGAAAATATTTTCCCACATTCTTTGCAGTCAGTCAAGTATCCTCAGGGGTTACTTTTAGGGATTGCCTGACTTTTTCAGAATGTTTCTGCACATAAAGCGTCAAGAGCCAGGAAAGATCAACATGTAACCACATTTCTCTTGAAAATATTGGGAGTATTTCTCTCCAATGACCCTCCTTTTCCCCGAATATGTGCCAGCTGCTCTATGCCTTTGAGGTCTTTCTAATTACCCTGTTTAGGAGGTTGTGTGACTCTCCAGAATTGCATGATAAAAATTTAAATATTTGTTACTCAATATACATAAATCTGGAGCTTACTTTCATATCCCCATACCTTATCTACACCTGTCTTTATTTCTCTAATGATTACAAGGAAAAAAATGAACAAAGATATGACTCATAGGAGTAATATTCTCCAAGTAAATTGAATAATTAATAGAGATGTTATGCCACTATTTACCCAATACTGTGTTTTTACTATTTGTTACTAAGAACATTTAATAAAGTAGAATAGTTTGATATCTGTGACAGGATGATTCCATACAGAACCGTGTTAGCACATTAATACTTCCTTTTATTTCCTAAAAAAAGCATATATAATGTGAAGAAAGTATTTCAAAGTCCATAGCATAGTCTCAACAACAACAATGGCAACAACAACAGATTAAAATCTCTGAGGCTGGGGCTGTAGCTCAGCAGTAGAGCACTCAGTGCCAGGCTCAGTGAAAGATTTACTAGGCAGCTCAGTGAGGTCCTGTCTCTAAATAAAATAGGGCTAGGGATGTGGCTCAGTTGTTGAGTGTCCCCAAGTTCAATCTTCATCATCCTCCCCCCAAAAATCATATCTGGGTCATTCTTTCATGGAGGTTCTAAAATGTAGAAGGATATAGAGTGTTATGTGCCAAGCTCTGGAGTGCATGTGCATGCATTTCAATCCAGACTTTTATATATATTATAGATTTGATGTTGATCTACTGATGGAATATTTCCTACACAAGGCATGTATGTGCTTTAATTCAAGTTTCTGAAATAGTAGAAATGTATTTTAAATAATCTGCGGCTACATATTGAAAAATAACAGTCATCAGAAAACCATGCATTTGAAGCTAGATCGTTTCATGACTCTTTAGAACATGTACATCTATAAGGCGAGATAGTAAGAGAAACAATAAAAGTGAAACATTCATGAATTTGGGATGCCATTTAAAAATCTAAGGTGAATGTTGGTCCAGAATCTGACTTCCATAACAAGATCCCTACAGCATAAAAATTAAAAATCAAGAATCAACAAACGGGATGGATACAACCTAGAAAGCTACTTCTCAGCAAAAGAAACAATAATGTGAAGAGAGAACCTAGAGATTTGTATAAAGTCTTTACCACACGTACCTCAGATCAAGCACTAATCTCTAGGGTATACAAAGAATTTAAAAATTAACGAAAAACCCAATTAACAAATGGGCCGAGCAACTGAAAAGACACTTCACAGAAGAAATATAATCCATTACCAAATACATGTCAAAAAACATTCAACACATCTAGCAATTAGGAATACTTAGTCAAAATTAATTTAATTTTTTTATCTCACTTCAGTCAGAATGGCAATGATTAATAATACAGGCAACAATAAATGTTGGTGAGAATGTGGGGAAAAAAATCATTCACACATTGCTCATGGGACTGACTGAAAATTTGTTCAACCACCATGGAAAGCAGTATGGAGACTCCTTGGAAAACCAGAATGGAACTACCATTTGACCCAGCTATCCCTGTCCTCGGACTATACCCAAAGGACTTAAAAACAGCATAGTACAGGGTCACAGCCACACCAATGTTTACAGCACCACAATTCACAACAGCTAAACCATAAAACCAACCTAGGTGTCCTTCAACAGATGAACGAATAAATAAAATGTCATTAAATATATCCCCCCCCACCAATGAAATATTACTTACCTTTAAAGATGAATGAAACTATGGCATTTGGTGGTAAATGGATGGAGTGGGAGAATATCATGCTAAGTGAAATAAGCCAACACACACACACACACACACACACACACACACACACACACACACAAAGAAACACAAAGGCCATCCACTCTGATAAGTGGATGATAATTCACAATGAGGGGTGGGGAAGAATAGTTACTTTAGATTAAGTAGAGAGGAGTGCAGGGAGGGGAGGGGATATGTGGATAGGAATGATAGTAGAGTGAAACAGACATTTCATATAATATATAATATATATGGATGCTAAACCTCTCAACAAGGGAGGGGGAGAGAATAGAAATTCAGTGGATTAGACAAAGCTGGAATGCAGGGAAGAAAAGGGAAATAGGAATAGAAATAACAGTAGAATGAATCAGACACAACATTTGAGTGTTCATATATAAAAACACCACAAGTGAAGGTTCACACCATGTACACCTCAAGAATGGAATGCTAACTAAAATGAGTTTTACTCCATGTATAATATGTCAAAATTTGCTCTACTGTCATATATACGTAAAAAAAGTAAGAAATTTTAAAAATGATAAGGGAAAATTTGTATACAGAGAAGGTTTGTGAGTGAAAAACTCTTCAATGAATGGTAATGTCATTAAGGTTAAATAAAATTATAAAAGACTACCTTGAGCCCATACAAAATAATAAACAATGGCAAATAGAGTTGCCCAAGTCAGTCTGTGCAACTATCAATTATCACAAAATATTGGTTTACAACTCTTTTCTATTTTTTTTACAAGGCACCACAAGAGAAATACTTACAAATTGAGCAGAGAGGAAACATTACATAACAGTGTTATGAATACTATTAATAGTGCTGTGTGCACTCAAAGAAAGCATTCTCAGTTTCCTTCCCCATGCAATAAAAAATCATGCAGTTGAAAGATACGCTAGTTACTGATTAGACAACACATACATGTGTTTGTGACATTAAGCTGCTCAACTTGGCAGGTCAGATCGAATATATAAGGAAGACACTCTCTTCACACAAGACAGTGTTTCTTTGAGTAATACTATGAAAGCAAGAGAGAAAGCAAAAGTAGCAGACACAAGCAACTGTATTGCCATACTAGGAAAACCCCAACACTGAACCTATGTACTAGGGAGTCCCAAACAGCTTTTTAGGGTCCTGAATGGGAAGTCCTGGGCAGAGCATCCTCTCCACAAGTGAGAATCTGAAATCTTGTTCTAACCTGTATTGAAAGTGAGGCCAAATAAATACAAGTTAGAACAAAGAAAACTTCATTCTAACATCTTGGATGACCTAGTGATCCCCTGAAGAACACCAAGTCCTCCCAAGAACAGGTCAGATCCTAGAGGAGGGAGTGATAGCCTTGAGATGACTCAATAAATTGGGGTTCCAATGAGTGAGTGACCGAGTCAGATGCATTGAGAAATTGGCATTCTTTAGCTGTTTCATCAAGGATATGCAGACATCATGCAATCACATGAAAAGGGAAGATCTTTAGTATTTTCCTTAGACCTCTAGTACTGATTCTTTCCTCTGGGCCTTATAAATAGTTAAAACTCTCATATGTAAAATCAAGCCAGTTTTCTGCATAAAATAATGTGGACATAAACATGAAACCTAGATATTTACCCTTAGGAATAAAAAAATGCTGTGAATATTATTCTCCTAGAACTTATCATTATATTTCAATATTTATTTTCCCAAATAAAGTTAAATGCAATGTTTTTGGGAGGTGTTTTTTTTTACCCCAAAAGCTCACATATAAAGAGAATAGTGTGTTTTTAGTTTTTGAACAGGACTTGTAGATGAGAGTCTAGAGGTTTATTTCAATCAAAATTGTGTTTCTCTCTTTGTGATGCCATGGGCTCTTAGAGCTTTAAGATCTGAAGAGGGACAGGGATAGTTTATAGTATCTTATAATTACTGGTTGCAGACTGGTCTGGGAGACCATGACACAAGCTATCTATTTTATTATCCAATAAGTATAACAAACATTATATTTTAAGTTATTAAGTAGAACAAAAAAGGTCTACAAAATCCAAATATATAATGAAATAAAAAACTGTGGGGGCATAAATGCTCCTATAGTATGTTTTTTTCTTTTTACAAACATCATTTTACATGTCTCTGGTTATACTTTTCTACTGGGTATCCAAAACTAAAGAGGTGGTCCCAAATTGGGATGTTTTTCCTACACTTAAGGTGAGTCTAGTCTCCTCAGTGATGAACGTCATGGAATTCATGAGGAACTGCATGATTTCTTCAGTCCAAGAGTAAGGATGGGCCTGTGCATAACGAGGATTCACCAGGAAACTTTGAGACTAATTCCCCCTTCAGCAACCCTCCTCTTTTACCTGAATATGCACGTTAGCGCCAAGTCTCTTGGGTCTTTCTCATCTCCCTAACTGGGAGCTTGTATAACTCTCCAGAGTTGTAGATCCCTTAGGGAGTCCTGCAACACTATAAGGTGAAACTTTAAAGTCGTACTTCAAACTAGGGATATCTGGGCATTATTTTAGTATTCCTAGGTCCTTCCTATAACTTAATTTTTCCATAATTACAAACAAAAGAGTATATAATTTACATAAATAATATTCCCCAAATAAAACTTAATTAAACATATGAAATAATTAATGGAGATGATATAGAATTATTTACCCAATAGAATGTTTTACTATTGCATCGATCCATTAGCAATGTGAATAGTGGGAGATGTGTGACCTAATAACATCATTACATGCATGACAAGGTTAACATTAAGAAACTCACACTTTATTTAAAAACAAATTGCATCTGTAAGGCAAATATAAGTAAAAATGCTCTGTAAAACACGCGTGGTGGTCCATGCCTGTGACCCTAGGGACATGAGAAGGGAGACAAAAAGTGGTAAAAAAGCTTTTGAAAACAGTCCGGGAGTTATTCTTTTTGCTTTGTATCCATGAGATAGATTGAGCTCCCCAAAACAATTAGTTTCAATTATCATCCATGACACATTTGCAATGTGTAAAATATTCATAAAGTATTAATGTTTGGAGACAAAAGACAGACTTGAAATATTAAGTTCTATAAGCAGTTCAACGAGTGAATAAATTTGGTACAATAGAGGCCCAGACAGCAGCATGTATGTGTTCAAAAACTGAGACAAAGAAATGAATAATAAAAGAAAAAAGACCTTTTAATATAATTGTAATGGAAAAATAATGGTAACAATAAGTTACTTAAAACTCATACAACCAAGGATATATAACCAAGGAAAATGGTGGCTTTGAGAAATACATAATAAAATTAGGAGTCATAAAAAGTCACAGGGCTGTCATCATCTCTGTGTGCAAAAAGAAGATGAGATCAGTAAGACACACCAGAAGTGTCCACACGGGTTTTCCACGTGTGGATGGATCCTAATTACTTAAACACAGCTACTTTATTGGAAGAATTACCTTGACATCAGAGCATAATAACACCATCTACACAAATAACCAATTAAAAATCTTCAATAGCAAAATGTTTAAATACTTGAGCCAATTGGAATTGTATGGTATCAAGATTTTATGAAAGGAACAACAACAAGACAAATCAGGTTAGTAGATGATTATAGTCACTGTTCACAAAAAGCAAAAAATAAAAATCCTGACATGTTAGAATAAATATTTTTTCCAAACTGTGGAGAACCCTCTCTGTAACACTGTGACCTTCTGTGGCTCATTCCTAAGCAGAGAGTCAGGTAATTCTGGGCAGACAAGAAAATAATTTTGTAAAGTCCACACATTTCAGATCCCTTTTGCAAAGAAAGGAAATGGTTAGTCTTCCATAGTCACAATTCTCACCAGTTAACAGACCCATAGTTGGAGTCATTTTAAAGTCCTCACCTACAATGTTCTTTAAAATTTATTTATCTAGAAGAAAATAGGTGAATTTGCAGAAAATCAAATGGGGGTTGTGGCTCAGTTGCAGAGAACTTGCCTAGCATGTGTGAGGCACCAGGTCTAATCCTCAACACCACATATAAATAAAGGATAAAGGTTCATCAACAACTAAAAAATATTTTTTTAAAAAAGAACATGTTTTTGACACTGGTTGGCACAAGTGTCACTACTTTGGGTCTCAAAATTGCAGTCTTTCACCTAATTCTGATGTCACTTATAAGTCCCAGAATGTCATCTACACTGCTGATCTACTTCCTGTAAATTGGGCGACCCTACAACTACCAAACATACAAAGAAGCATTCAATATTAAGATATAAGCTATATATAACTCTAGTAAATGAATTAAACACAACCATGATAAAATCGTAACAACCTATTGCACAAATATAAAAAAAAAATGGCTTCTAAAGGCTATATGGAGAATGCAGGCATATAGAATGGTCAACAATTCTGTAGAATAAGTCTATGGGACTGAAATATCTGACACTGAGATTTACTATGAACTTACAGTACCCCAAAAGGTGAGATATGTGGCAAAGAGTATACAAACAAATAAGTGGAATAGAACTGAAAACCTAGAAATAAACTCAAACACACAAGAGATGGCAGGATTTCCCTGGAGATGATATAAACATCTTAATGAATTATGAACACCCTGGCATCTGTATGCAAAGAAAAACTTATGGCCAATTATGACCAGAGAAAAATTCTTTTTCAATCCACTTAAGGGCAGCTATGAACTGTTTTCATATTTAAAGGTGTGAACTGAAGTGTTTCACAATTTACTTTTAGAAAAAGATAAAAATATTTGCTTTTCTGACTTCTAAATATTGTTTGAGAATATTAAACAGGATTTTCATCAAAAATCAAATAGCATATGCAGATGATATTATTATTTTTATAATGTTTCTAAGCAATTTCCATAAACTAATGAAACCTAAGAATTAGTTCAATAATTTCATGGTCAACATTAAATCATTTAAATTATATACAGTAGCAACGAGCAGTGTTAAAATCACAAATATAGGAAAATAATCTAAATGAAAGTATTAACAAAAGAATTGTTCACTGCAATGCAAAAAGTAAAGGTGAAAATAAAATGCAAAAAGATCATGGAAACAAAATGGGAAAACTGTTAATATTAAATGATTAAAAGTTTGATTTGGGGTTTTAAGGGTTGATGGGCTTCCTCCAGACTAGCACTTGGGGCGGGGCCGGCCTTCCTCCTCCCTCTGGCCTGGCATGGTGCCGAGCTTCCTCCTCCAGTCTGATATATATTCTATATATGTGAATTAAGTTATTGTGTTATTGAGCTCTATATTTTCTTTATTCAACTTTTGTTTGGAAGATCTATCCAGTGGTGAGAAAGGTGTGTTAAAGTCACCCCAGATTATGTTGTGGTCAATATGACTCTTGAAATTGAGAAGAGTTTGTTTGAACAATGGTGCCCCATTGTTTGGGGCATATATATTTATGATTGTTATGTCTTGTTGGTGTATGGTTCCCTTGAGCAGTATGAGATGTTCTTCTTTATCTATTTTGATTAACTTTGGCTTGAAGTCTACTTTATTTAATATAAGTATGGAGACCCCTGCTTGCTTTCAAGGTTCATGTGAGTGGTATGTGTTTTCCCAATCTTTCACCTTCAGTCTGTCTTTTCCTGAGTCTCCTGGGGGCAGAATATGGTTGGATTTTTTTTAATCCAGGCTACTAGCCTATGTCTTTTGATTGGTGTGTTTAAGCCACTAACATTTAAGGCTATTATTGAGTCATGATTTGTATTTCCAGCCATCTTTGTTTATTTTTGCTACTTGAAGTGTTAATTATTGTTTAATTTTTAATTTGTATCTTCATATAGGATCCAGCATTTTAATTTAACATGTGTAGTGATCAAATCTGTGCAACTTCTACCTTCTAAAATATCATTTTGATGTTTGAAACGTGTGAACTCTTTTTAGAATGTCCACAGTCTAAAAATTACTTATACAGTTCAAATTATGGGGTATAAAACCTAAGAGTTACTTTTCCTTCTTAACTGCTTTTTGGCACTCCTTGCCAACTGACTCTTATAACAGATATAAAAAGATTTTCTCTTTTGTGGTTCTTTGTGACCAACTTTCTCAGCTTCAACATATGAGTGCAAACATACACGATTTGTGAAATATGAAAAATCACTAGAAAAAGACAGTCTCCCATGGTAAATCCAGAAAAAAGAATATAAATTTAAAAACTGTAAACTATAATCCCAGTGCTTTGTAAGGCTAAGACAGGAGGATGCTGAGTTCAAATCCAGCAACAGCAGGGCCCTGAGCAACTTGGTGAGATGCTGTCTCTAAATAAAATACAAAATAGGAGTGAGGATGTAGCTCAATGTTTGAGTGCCCCTGAGTTTAATACCTGGTACCCCTCAAATATATTAGGGTTCACATTTAATCACTAGGCCTTAGTTATTTTTGGTGAGATCTATATGTAAATATCATATGCCAATTCTTATGAATTTATTTTATGTAAGTCCAATATTATATAAATATTTTTACAGTATAGGCTTAAATTGATCTATATTATCATGTAAAAAAATAACTTAAAAATTGATTTAGATGTACCTGAATGCCTGCAATCCCATTGGCTCAGGAGTAAGAGGATTGCAAGGCCAAAGTTCAGTAACTTAGCAATATTTTTCCCCAATATAAAAAATGGCTGGTGAGATAGTTTAATGACTAAGTGTCCTGGGTTCAATCTGTGGTAAAAAGGAAAGGAGGAGGGTTTTAAAATTGCCTTGTTTCAACAACAAAAACAAATGTGAAATTTAAAACCAAAAACTGCATTCTATCACTTTTCTGTGACACACAGAATCTGCTTCATTTTAAACATTTGAATCTTCCACAATCCAACTTTTCTAACACTCAATAAATGACATGTTTTAATCATGTGGGTCTCCAGGCCATTGGATGAATTTAAGGTCAGTGTAGCTGAGGAATCTGCAGTCATACAAACTGGAGTGTGCAGGTGCTATGAATTTGCAGTAATAGTCAAGAACTCATGAATAGATTGTTCATTGCCTTGAAACTGTTGGAAAATTGTTTTCTGATGGTAAATTTCTGTATCAGCATTGGGAAGAACTTAGACCCTTTCCTGATAGTATGCTTCAAAGAAAGGGACACAATTTCATGCAATAATGAGGAGAACTAATTTTCATACAGGTGGTGGCTAGGAGAAAGCACAGTATGGTCATTCTGCTAGCTCCAGTTTTGAACCACAATAATCACTAAATGATGTGCATCAAGTATGATTAAAATTGTGTAAACGTACCATGGTAGTGTTGTGAAGAAATATCTATAGTAATGTCCATGCTAAGGTACCATTGTTGTTAGGAAGCATCCTGGAGAATGGGAATGATTCATGGATGACTGAAATCCTGAGCTATGTACCTTCCCAGCTGTGCACATTATGCCTCGCACAACATAGTCCAGGAGATCATGAGACATAACACAAGCTCTCGACATCAAGGAGGTAATCTGAAAAACACCCCTCAAACAAGGGTCTACAGAGTGATACTTCCAGCTTCGTCCACGGATGCCCTATTGTACGGGGCACTCATGTCCTTTATGCACTGAAGAAATCAAGCTGCCCCCTAGAGTGGGCATTCTGTGTGGAAGGATATGTAAATCACAGGGAATCTAACACAGATTTCTGAAATAGGTTACATTTGAAGAATTCACATATGGTAAGAAGAAGGAAAGGCCAAGTGAGGAGATGAGAAAAAACAGATCACACATTAAAAAGAAATTTTCAAAAAAAAATCAGAAGTTTTGTTTTTTAGAGCTGATAGTAAAGACTCCCTCTAGTATCTGGATCCAGGAAGGAGTCATGTTAGATATGGTGCTGTCACTAAAGTCAGGGGTGGCTGTATGACACATGCACCATCATCTGTGTTTCAACCATCTAGTGAGGACTGCTCAGGCAGTGGACACGAGCTGGTGCTCAGGACAGAAGTAGAGAGAATTATAGGAGAAGGACACCCCACTGTAAGTTAGGGTTATTTGGATCCTCTGGGTGGGCACATTCCATGGTGAAAGTCAGAGGAAGAAACATCTCTTCTCCCATATGCAGTGTGAGCCCCATGCTGTTCATAAGGGGTGAGAAAATAGGATCTGTCACCCCTAACAACACATGTGCCAACTTACAGCTTGGGGTTGTCCTCATCACTCAGCTCAGCTTCACCACTACTTCCAACCCTCCCCATGTCCTCTGGGTGTTCACTAACAGATAAAAGGGAGATGGAGAATTGAGACTGGTCTTGCTTCAAGAAGTGGGCTTGGGACTGATGTCAGCCTATGCAGAAACCTCTTACATGTGGCTCTTTGTGTGCTGGGAATCTATGAAGAGCACTAGGGAGAAATGATGGACACCGCAGAGATGGCATCACCATCACCCAGCACCTCTGCTGCAAAACACACCCTCCAGTAACATGATGAGCAAACCCTGGGCAAGAATTGACTGAATGAATGGCAGCTCTTTGTGAAAAGTAGATATGAGAACCATGGCTTGCTTTTATGAATTTTCAGGGTTTTAAAATACAGCTCAGGATTCACACTTATATCTATAATATTTATATTACTATCATTTTAAATTTCTCCTGAGAAAAGCAACTAGAAGAGAAATTGTTCTTTAAAGTCAAGAAAGAAGAAGCCCCAGAGGTGCCGCAATGTGGGCACAAGTGCTTGGAGTACTGCATACAGGGCATAGGTTAATGGCGTCTGCGTGGCAGGCCACTCCCCATACTAGGCATGTGACTGGCAAATTGCTTACCACCTTGGCACAGCTCTGGGCACGAGGCCATGTGTTGAACACCCACTCTTTGATTGTTCACCACAAGGACAGTTAGCAGACATTGCATTGGTGGCTGCGTATGTTTTGCTTAGGCACTACCTGAGTACATATACATGGTAACTGCACAATAAAATCAGGCCAGGTTCCTGATTGGTCTCTGGAGGTCTTGATTAGAGACTCCACAGCCACACTCTCCTCTACTCTGTTCTGTGAAGCTCCTAAGGGATGAGAGAGCCCGTGTACTTCTCTGCAGACCCCAATCTCTACTTACTGGGAAACCCACAGGCTCCTGCAGGAGGGTCTCTTTTCCCTGACTGATGTTGTGATGGAAGAGTCAAGTTCTCCTTTCACCTTTTCTGCTTTATCTTGTTCTGTGTGTCTTAGCGTTACATTTATCTGTGCATGCTAATGACATGAGAAAGTGAATTTTGGAAAAAAATTTGAAAGTGACCAGGACAGGATTGATTTAAAGTGTCCTGAATGTTCCTCTAAGCAAAATTGAATTTACACATTTCCATTATTAGATATTACAAAAGGTTTTTAGTGATTAAAACAGAATAGATTAATACATAAAAATATTCTTCCAAATTCTTGTGAATTATATTCATAAGCCTATAATTTGGCACCATGAATTGGAACTTACCAGCACATTTATTTGATTTTCTAAAATATTTAATGTACTTCCTTCTGATCACGGTTCCTTGTTGACATTTACCAACTGAAAGTTCTTAACCATGTGAGATTCCATTCTATAAAATGAGGTTTTGAACATAGAACCTCATTTCCCTCTAAAGATTTCAAAATGTACAATTACTCAAACAATAATTGTTCTATGAGTTATGATGATGACCAAAGCATGATTATCAATCAAAATATTAAAACTTATTAATTTCCTGGTAATAAGTATACAAACTGTAGTGTTTAAAATCTCTACATGACATACCATATGTAAGTTATGTCCCATGATGTTATTAAATTGAAAAATGAAGAAGTAAAACTGACATTCCCTATAAGAAAAATTGACTCATTTTAGCAGGATCTCAAAGAAGCAAACATCTTTAGAAGACAATATCCTCATTACACCATACAGAACATGGTCCTCTGGGCTCCAACTGTTCTAATAAGCCCAGAGGACCATGTTCGGTATGGTGTAATGAGCATATTGTATTCTAAAGATGTTTGCTCCTTTGAGAAGCAAAGAAGCTACTGGGAAAACTCACTAGTAGACTGAATTTCTTCCTCTAATGCCCCTTTTTTTATTGGATGTTCACAACATTACAAAGCTCATGACATTTCATATTTCATAGATTAGAATCAATTGGGTTATGAACTCCCATTTTTACCCCAAATACAGATTGCAGAATCACATCGGTTACACATCACATTTTTACATACTGCCATATTAGTGACTGTTTTATTCTGCTACCTTTCCTATCCTCTAATATCCCCCCTCCCCTTCCCTCCCATCTTCTCTCTCTACCCCATCTATTGAAATTCATTTCCCTCCATGTTTGCCCTTTTTAGAATCCACACTAACTCAGCATCTGAGGACACAGAGGTACTTTGTCATCTGAATAAGCTGAGCAGAGCACAAACACTTGTAAGTTTTATGTAAAGGATGTGTTTAAGTTCTGTCTCTACAGATTTGTAATTTTAATATCTATAGAAAGGCAAGAAGTTTCTACTGGAGAACACAGAACTGTGGCTTCCTCAGTGGGACATGTCATTTCTCTTAATTTTATTGTCTTCTCTGATGGATAACAGCAATCCAAGAGATCTGGGCTTCAAACCCTTAAAGTTTTCTGGACATATCTGGAAAAGGATCTTGATTGAGATTGTTTTCTGATGTTGATAAGGAAAATTAAATTACTCTAATTCTGATCCTAAAATCAAATTAGTCCAAACCTGTCCCACAACTTATAATGCCTCTACTTTGATGTGAGGGACTCTTGGCACCCCCATAATTTCCCCGAAGCCCTGAAGTATGTGATGGGCCCCTCTTTCCTAGTTTGAACATGGAGCATACCTTCTTGTGTTTAGTGATGGTTTGGTAAGTCATCCTTTCCAAAGGAACAGTTCTATGGCTCAAGCTCTAAGTGAAATGTTAAAATTAAAAAAGAAAAGAAGAGGAAGACCTATAGGTCACATGTTGTGGAAATCACAGGCAGATGGAATCTAGTCAGAGCCGAGGCAGAGTCTGAGCTGGAGTCCGCTCTAAGAAACCTACAGGATCAACTCCATCTTCTCTGAGAGAAAATCATGTAAAAAGCAGGCTCAGTCTCCTGGGTACTGTATATAAATATACATAAAAGCACTAAAGCACTATATTAAAAAGGATCCCCATTATCTGGAGTCAAAAGAAAGGACAGTCATTTCAAGCAGACTCATTTATGTTCCAGTTGTAGAAATCAGAAGACAGTTCTTGAACACTGCCATTATCGACATGTGAAGGGTAAGTACAGGCATGATAATGAATGAGAAATTTGTTTTTTCTAGAGGTAATTGCAAACTTGGACTAAATGGAAATATATAAAATGAAAACTCATATACACAGACAGAAATTCCACATGGATGGGATGAGGGAGGTTGGAAAACTGAAGAAGAAAGTCACAATTATTACCAAAGCATGAGACCTCCAAAGCCACATGAGATGGAAACATAAAACAGGAAAAGAGTGCAAGTCGTTGAACAACTATTTCAGCATATGAACTGTTAGGAAAGACACATCAAGGTTGGAGGAAAAGTATCCCCTCATGCAGCTCCCATCCTGGACCAGCCACATGAAAGTTTTGTGCCTTTGGTGAATTGGGCTCTACCTTACTCCCTGGCATAGCCCACTAATCACCAACATGCCACCTGGAATACTGTCCCTCATATACACTCACTTCCTTGGAGGCTTCTGAATGAGCCATGGCAGAGAGTTGGCAAGTACTCCCAACTTTGTGGAGCCAAGAAGATCTCTTTGGAGAGGTGTAGAATTGCATACCACACCTTTGTTGTAATGTGGACATGCTGTGTAATTAGTTGTTGTTGAGTCCAATCTCTTTGTAGCCCTGATTTTTCACAGAGAGGAAACTAATTTCATCGCTAATTGTGAGGATTAGGCCAAAAATACTGAAGAAGTGGGTTTCAACCAGTTAAAGAAGGCTCTCTGGGGAGCTGGGCATGGTGGTATTTGCCTCTAATCTCAGCAGATTGGAAGGCTGAGGAAGGAAGGTCATGAGTTCAGAGCCAGGCTCAGTGAAAAAAAACTTACTAAGCAGATCAGTGAGATCCTATCTCTACATAAAATAGGGATAGGGATGTGGCTCAGGGGTTGAGTGCCCCTGAGTTCAATCTTCATCATCGTAACCCCCCAAAAGAGAATGTCTAGGGAGTGAGTCTCAGGCTTTGGATTTATAACAACTTTCATGGAGATCTGAAGTGTAGAACTAGTATAGAATAAGTGTTATGGGCCAAGCTCTGGGTTGGATGTGCATGCATTTGAAGCCATGATTTTATATATATTTATATATATTATAGATTTGATGTTGATCTACTGATGTAATATTTCCTACACAAGGCATGTATTTGCTTTAGTTAAAGTCTGAAATAGTAGATATATATTTTAAAGAATCTGCAGCTACATAATGAAAAATAATAGTCATCAGAAAATCATGTATGTGAAGCTAGATCATATCATGATTCTTTAGAACATGTAGATCTATAAGGCAAGATAGTGAGAGAAACAATAAAACTGAAACATTAATGAACTTGGGATACCATTTGAAAATCTGAGGTGAATGTTGGTTCACAATCTGACTTCCATAACAAGACCCCTACAGCACAAATATTAAAAATCAAGAATAAATAAAGGGGATAGATTCAAACTAAAAAGCTGCTTCTCAGCAAAAGAAACAATAATGTGAAGAAAGAACCTACAGATTTTATACAAATCTTTACCACATATAATTCAGAAAAAGCACTAATGTCTAGGGTATATAAAGAACTCAAAATTAAACAAACAGCAACAACAAAAACCAATTAACAAATGGACTCAGTAACTGAACAGACAACTTCACAGAAGAAATACAAGCCATTAACAAATATATGAAAAAAACATTTCACCTATCTAGCAATTAGGAAAATGTAAATCAAAATTACTTTAAGATTTTAGGTCACTTCAGTCAGAATGGCAATCATTAAGAATACAGGCAACAATAAATGTTGGTGAGGTTGTGGGGGAAAGGGAACACTCACACATTGCTCATGAGATTGACTCCAAATTGGTGCAATCACCATGGAAAGAGTATGGAGATGCTTTGAAAAACCAGAATGGAAACATCATTTGACCCAGGTATCCCTCTTTGGACTATACCCAAAGGATTTAAAAATAGCATACTACAGGTAAACAGCTGTACCTATGTTTATAGCAGCACAATTCACAATAGATAAACCATAGAACCAATCTATGTTTCCTTCAACAGATGAATGGATAAATAAAATGTGATTTTATATATATATATATGTGTATATATATATATATATATATATATATATATATATATATATATATAATTTCCCCCAACAATGGAATATTACTTAGCTTTAAAGATGAATGAAACTGTGCCATTTGGTGGTAAAAGGATAGAGTTGAAGAATATCATGCTAAGTGAAATAATCCACCCCCCCCACACACACACAAACACACAGGCCAAATGTTCTCTCCAATAAGTGTATGCTAATTCACAATGGGGGTGGGGAAGAATAGTTGTTTTGATTAAGTAGAGAGGAGTGCAGAGAGGGGAAGGAATATGGGGATAGAAATGATAGTAGAATGAAACAGACATTACATATAATACATAATATATAGTGATGCTAAAGCACTCAACAAGGGAGGGGGAGAGAATAGAAATTCAGTGGATTAGACAAAGTTCGATTGAAGGGAAGAAAAGGGGAATAGAAATACAAATGACAGTAGAATGAATCAGACACAACTTTTCTATGTTTATATATAAATACACCACCAGGGAAGGTCCACACCATGTACACCTCAAGAATATTATGCTAACTAAAATGAGTTTTACTCCATGTATAATACGTCAAAATTTGATCTACTATCATGTACACCTAAAAAGACTAATGAATTTTAGAAATGACAAGGGATAATTTGTATACTGAGAAGGTTTGTGAGTTAAAAACTCTTCAATGAATGGTAATGTCATTAAGGTTAAATAAAAGTATAAAAGAGTACCTTGAGTCCATACAAAACAACAATGGTAAATAGAGTTGCCCAAGTCAGTCTGCGCAACTAGCTATAATCACAAAATTTTTGGTTTACATCTCTTTTCTATTTGTTTTACAAAGCAGCATAAGAACAATACTAACAAGTTGAGCATAGAGGAAACATTACATAGCAGTGTTATACTATTAATAGTGCTGTGTGCACTCAAAGCATTCTCAATTTCCTCCCCCATGCAATAAAAAATCATGCAGTTGAAAGATACACTACTTACTGATAACACATACATGTGTTTGTGACATTCAGTATGTGGGCAGCAGCTCAACTTCACAGGTCAGATCCAATAGATAAGGAAAACACTCTCTTCACACAAGACAGTGTTTCCTTGAGTAATACTATGAAAGCAAGAGAGAAAGCAAAAGTGAAAGACACAGGCAAGTGTATTGCCAGACTAGGAAAACCCAACCACTGAACCTATGTACTGGGGAGTCCCAAAGACCTGTTCAGGGTCCTGACTGGGAAGTGCTGGGCAGAGCATCCTCTCCACAGGTGAGAGTCTGAAGTCTTGTTCTAAATTGTATTGAAAGTGAGGTTGAATAAATACAAGTTAAAACAAAGAAAACTTCATTCTAACACCTTGCATGACCTGGTGATCCCCTGAAGGACACCAAGTCCTCCCAAGAACAGATCAGATCCTAGAGGAGGGAGTGATAGCCTTGAGATGACTAAATAAACTGGGATTCCAATGAGTGAGCCACCCAGCCAGTTGCATTGAGAAATCAGCATTCTTTATCTGTTTCATTAAGGATTGCAGACATCATTCAATCAAGAAAAGGGAAGTTCTTTAGTATTTTCCTTAGACCTCTAGGACTGAATCTTCCCTCCTGGCCTTATAAATAGTTTAAACTCTCATATGTAAAATTAAGCCAGTTTTCTGTATAAAATAATATGGAGATAAGCATGAAACCTAGAGATTTACCCTTTGGAATAAAGAATGGTGTGAATATTATTCTCCTAGAACTTATCATTATATTTCAACATTTATTTTTCAAATAAAGTTAAATGAAATGTTGGTGGGTGGTGTTTTGTTGACCCAAAAGGCTCACATATGAAGAGAATATTGTGTTTTTAATTTTTGATCAGGACTTGTAGATTAGAGACTAGAGGTTTATTTGAATCAAAATTGTGTTTCTCTCTCTGTGGTGTCATGGGCTCTTGGAGCTATAAGATCTGAGGAGGGACACGGTTAGTTTATAGTAACTTATAATTACTGGGTTGCAGAGGGTTCTGGGAGACCATGACACATGCTATCCATCATATAATCCAATAAGTATAACAAACATTATATTTTAAATTATTTTGTTGAACCAAAGGTTCTACAAAATCAAAATATATAATGAAATAAAAAATGTGGGGACATAAATGCTCCTATAGTATGTCTTTTTCTTTTTACAGTCATCATTTTACATGTTTCTAGTTACACTTTTCTACTGGGTATCCAAAACTAAAGAAGTGGTCCCAAATTGTGATGTTTTTCCTACACTAGAGGAGAGTATAGTCACCTCAGTGATGAACCTCATAGAATTCATGAGGAACTGCATGGTTTCTTCAGTCCAAGAGGCAGGATGGGCCTATGGACCATGTGGATTCCCCAGGAAACATTAAGACTATTTCCCCCTTCAGCAACCCTCCTTTATTGCCTGAATACACACATTGGCTCCTAGTCTCTTGGGTCTTTCTCCTCTCTCTAATTGGGAGCTTGTATATCTCTCCGGAGTTGTACATCCCTTAGGGTGTACTGCTACTCTATAAAGTGAAATGTTAAACTCATAATTCAAACTAGGGATATCTGGGCATTATTTTAGTATCCCTAGGTCCTTCTTATAACTCTCTTTATTTTCCCATAATTACAAACAAGAGAGTATATAATTTATATAAATAATATTCTCCAAATAATACTTGATTAAACATATGAAATAATTAATGGAGATGTTATACTATTATTTACCCAATAGAATGTTTTACTATTGCATCGATCCATTAGCAAAGTGAATAGTGGGAGATGTGTGACCTAATATCATTAAAT
Organism: Spermophilus citellus; assembly: GCF_964194105.1. Taxonomy (NCBI): domain Eukaryota; kingdom Metazoa; phylum Chordata; class Mammalia; order Rodentia; family Sciuridae; genus Spermophilus; species Spermophilus citellus. The sequence goes on along the minus strand of NW_027672930.1, from coordinate 117,437 downwards.
GCATGACAAGGTTAACATTAAGAAATTCACACTTTATTTAGTAACAAATTGCATCTGTAATAAAATATAAGTAAAAATGCTCTTTAAAACGGGTATGGTGGGCCATGCCATAACCCTAGGGACATGAGAAGCTTTGCAAGTTCAAAGTCAGGCTCCATAAATTAGTGAGGCCCTATACAACTTAGTAAAACCTCTCTCAAAATAAAAAAGAAAAAATCTGAGGATGTGGTTTACTGATTAAGTGCCCCTAAGATTAAGAGGCTCTTAAAAATTTTAATTTTAAATTTCATATAAATCTTAAGAGACTTCTGAAATAATCGACTCTTAGTGTTATTATTATTTCTCCAGTTGTGAAAAATGAGACTCTTTAGTAATTGTTGATTTATACTAAAATTATTTCCTTTTGGGGATCAACAATTCTATACTTGTATTTTCTTATTTCTACAATATCAGCTAAAGATGTTAAGAAATTTTTCAGCAAATGTCAAAAGCAATTACCCATTTTCTACAGTTAAATGATTTTTTCCAACTAGGTCCCAAATACTTCAAGGGATGGGCTATAGATAAGAAACTTACTACAATCTTTATATTTGTCAAGGTGTTTTTGTAAATGTTTTGCTGTTATCTAAGGTACACACTTTGGACAAATGCTATTCCATATTTGCTACAGATATGAGGTCAGAAATTCAAAAAGGTCAGAATTTTGAATACAGTCTTGGACACATTCTTTGGGTTTCTATATGCTATAAATCCTCCAGTGTTTTAAAAATGTTTGATCAATGGCCAAAAGCTTTGCAAAAATTTTTCCGCACGTCCTCTCACTTGTATGAATTCTGAGGTGCTGAGTAGGGTGTGAACAACTGTTGGAGACTCTGACACCTATTTTACACTTGTATGTTTTCTGTGCTATCATATCTCTGGTATGAAATAGTGTTGAACTACTGTGAAATAAGGGTTGATTCATCCTTAAAGACCCTGATGCAATGTTTTCATTGTAAAACTTCTCTCCATTATAAAATCTACAATGTTTAGTAAGATATGATCTTCAATTTGAAAAGGTTTGCCATTCTTCACATTTATAGGACTTCTCTCTAGTATGGGTTCTCTGGTGTCGAGTAAGTATTGATTTTTGATTAAAAGCTTTGCCACATTCTCTACATTTGTAGGGCTTCTCTCCAGTGTGGATTCTCTGGTGCTGTGTAAGTGATGTTTTGCGATGAAAACTTTTGCCATATTCTTTACAGTTGTAGGGCTTCTCTCCAGTGTGGATTCTCAGGTGCCGAGTAAGTACTATTTTTTGATTAAAACTTTTTCCACATTCTTTACATTTGTAGGGATTCTCTCCAGTGTGGATTCTCTGGTGCTGAGTAAGTGATGATTTTTGACTGAAACTCTTGCCACACTCTTTACACTTGTAGGGCTTCTCTCCAGTGTGGATTCGCTGGTGATGATTAAGTGATGATATGTGATTAAAACTCTTGCCACACAATTTACATTTGTAAGGCTTCTCTCCAGTATGAATCCTGTTGTGGCAATAGAGATGTGAGTTTGTATTAAAACTTTTGCCACACACTTTACATTTGTAGGGCTTCTCTCCAGTATGAATACTTTTGTGCCAATTACGCTGTGAGATTCTATTAAAAGCTTTGCCACATTCTTTACAGCTGTAGGGCTTCTCTCCAGTGTGAATTCGCTGGTGCTGAGTAAGTGATGATTTTTGATTAAAACTCTTGCCACACACTTTACATTTGTAGGGCTTCTCTCCAGTGTGGATTCGCTGGTGCTGTGTAAGTGATGATTTTTGATTAACACTCTTGCCACACACGTTACATTCGTAGGGCTTCTCTCCAGTATGAATTCTGTTGTGGCGATCAAGATTTGACTTTGTATTAAAACTTTTGCCACACACTTTACATTTGTAGGGCTTCTCTCCAGTATTATTTCTCTGGTGATTTTTAAGGCTTGGTTTTTGACTAAAAGTTTTGCAAAGTTGTTTACATATGTGGGGCATCTCTTCAGTGTGTGTCCACTGGTGACAAATAAGATTGGAGCTTTTATTAGAAGTTTTGTCACATTCTTTGCATTTACATGGCATATCTCCTGTATGAACACTGTGATGTTGAGTAAAGTTTTTGAGTGTGTTGCATTCTTCACTTTTGTAGGTCTTCTCTGCAGAATAAATTTTTGGTGTTGAGTAAGAGTTGAAAATTTTTTAAAGCTTTGCCACACTTTTTACATTTACAGGTCTTTTATTCAGTATAAATCCTCTGATGCTTAACAAGTTGTAACGTTTCACTAAAAGTTTTTCCACATTCTTTAAATTTATAGGGTTTATCACTGTCATAGTATCTACTGTGTTTAGAAGATGTTGAGCAAGCTGATGCTTTGATATTTTCTATAAAAGTATAGGGCTCTCATTCTCTATAAATTCTCTTGTATTGAGCAAGCTCTGCACTGTGATTAAGAGCATTTTCACATACCTTACACTTGCAAGTTTTGTCTTGACTACAAATATTTGGATGAGTAATAGTTTTGGAGCACTGAATCAAGACTTTTCCACATTTTTCATCTTTAAATTGTTTTTACAAAATTACTAGGAGTTTCTCTATATTCATAATTTTTATCATCAATGTAAATATCCTGGTAATTACTCAGGGTAGAGACATGGCTAATGGTGTTACTCATAGCATTATCTATATAGTGCACTTTCCAGAAATCTGTATCAGAATTGTCATTGAGCATTAGTGGGGAAGTAGAAACCTGTCTACAATTCTTTATATCATCCATTTGTTTTGTTACAGAAAAAAAAATGGACATTTTGTAAGGAAACTCTCAAAAGAATCACTTTTAGAAATTTGTCTTAAATATTGTCTCTCTGCAAATGTTTGATGGGAAGTTTATCTCAGTGCTACATTTATAATTGGCTAAGTTAAAAACTTATGCATGGACCAGATATCTTTTCAAATTTTCCACATTTCCTTTCAGAGGAAATATAGTCATCAAAAATGGCTGTGGATATATTCTTAAACATATATATATATATATATGTTTAAGAATATATATATATATCCATCCTTAATACTAATAGGAATACATTAATTATTCAGACATTAATTGTTTATGGTGTATTTTGGCTATAAAATTTTTATTGCAAATACAGACTACTAATTGGTTTTGTCCATTATAATATAATTTTTGAACTTTACTCTCACCTATATTTTCCCATTGTTTTCTTAGTTGTAAATAGTCAAGGTCACACTTTCCACATCTTCTCTCTCTCTCTTTTATTCCTTGCTCTGGTAAAATTTCTCGAGGATGATGAGAAGTCATGGCTGAAATAAATAAAAATTAAATAAAAAACAATCATGTTTACTTACTGTATTTTGCAAACATAGGAAACTACAGCAATTAAGGAATATCAGCAGGGGAGTGGATTATTAAATCCAAGTCCATTGTTATGGCAGAAATATATATGAATCAAAGAAAAATCTACACAGAAAAATACATTGAGAAATTTTCAAATCATCTTACTGTTCACAGTATCCAAGATGTGTACATTCCTGTGAAGAATAATACAGTAGAGGAAAATACATTGTGTTACACATAGCCTTTCCTCCTTCACAATATATTTTAAAAATTTACCAACTTTCTTCTGCTTCATTAAAAAAATATGAAACATGCAAATATTTGGGGACTGTTCAAAAAAGGGGTACCTGCTTACCACCAGAAAAAAACACAGCTAAGTCAACTGTAAGAAAAGTTATGAATTAATCCAAAGGAATAGTAAATTATAATTTAAATGAAGTTTACTGAACTAAACCAACACACAAAAACAGAATAAAAATTAGTCAAGAATTGTTAATAGTAATAAGCAGAAAATGTGTGTTGAAAGAATTTCTTTAGAAAAAGTCTGAAAGTGTCAAGGAGGACACAGCAACATAGGAGGTTGAGCAAGAAGGAGCAAAATTTCAAGGCCAGCCAAAGTAAAATGAAAAAAAAAATGAAAAGTGGGACATAATCCTTAAGTTTTCTTTCTAGTACTAATAAACACATCCCAGAAAATAATAAAAATAAAACATCCAAGCAACTCAATTATCACCAAGTTGTAAAGACTTAAAGCAGGTATTAAACTAAGTTTTTAAACTCAGAATATTGAGAGCATCCAAGAGAAAAAGATGGGTCACCTAGAAATGTGTAACTATATAATTGTGAAATCCTTAGTTGAAACTTCACAACACAGAAAGGAATTCAGGGCTATTTTCAAAAAATGAAAGAATAAAATTATCAACCAAGACATTATATTCACAGCTAATATATTTTAAAAGAGAAGGAAAATGATGTCTTTAAAGATATAAAAATGCACACACTACTCATCAACACTAGCTGTTCTCCACAAGTATGGAAGTTAATCCTTCATACTAAAATGTAAGTGTGCCCAGCAACACAAGTCATATGAAATTTTAAACATATGGCACAAACAATTCTATTGTATTGTAATGATGGGTCGAAAAATATGTAATTTTGCAATAGAATTTGAAAGACAGAAGCATAAAAACAAAAGTGTAAATAGGCATATATATCTGTAACAATAATATAATTTTGAAAGGACAGATAAATATATTCATTTTTTTAATAAAGTGAAGTCAAGTTGAAACTCATACAAAGTATGCAAAGGAGATAATTCAGTTTTTAGATCTTTTTGTTGCCAAATGCAAGATTACAAAATTCTGATCAAAACAAACCTTGGTATCTGAATTAAATCTAAAAATTACAACTGTTGTTAGTCCGCAGGATACTCTAAATCTAAAAACACACATACACGAAAAGCAAGAGTATATAAGAAGGACACATACAAAGGTGACTGAACACAATCTGAGCTGTCTAAATTATTGTACACAAAACATAGTTTAAGACAGTAATAGGACACAGAAGACGTTTTAAATTTAAAAATAACCTTTGAAAAGAGGCAAAATAGAGAAAAGGAACCTTTCCCTAGGTTCTGAATTAAGAGTAAATACATTCACAACAAACATCCTACGTTCCAAACACACAAAGTAAACATTGAGAGAGTTGAATGTACACCAAGAATCACTGTCATACTAAAAGACATCAATCCCCACTTACTGAAAAGGGAAATACAGTGAAGCAAAGTGGTAATGGCAAAGCATAAGACTTTACAATAGTTTCAAAATATTTTCAGACTTATATAATCCCTGTTCTTAATCACAAATGGGACATTATGCTGGATAGACCAATTTTATGTATTAAAAAGGGTTAATAAATATTTAAGTGATAGCTATTTTTTAACCAACATGGAATAAATATTTGAAGTCAAAAGTGGTAGGGATTTTCAAAAATCACCCAATATGTGTCAGTTGATTGGACACTCTTGGGCATGCTGTTGTTCAAGAATTGAAAGATAAAAATTAAAAGATGTTTATAATACTTGAAGTTAACTAGAGGTTCCAGGTAATATTCATTAAACTCGCATTGTTAAAAAGGTTTTTTTTTTTTTTTGCAGAGAAATCTGTTAAATTATATGAATATCCCCCAAAATACAAATAAGAAGACTTTTCCCTGTTAAAAAATATACTAAAAGTCACAGCATTCAATTGTAAATGCAGACATGGAGTTAGGTAAACAGAGTTCTTAGTGAGTGTGGCAATAAGCCCTCACATCAATAGCAAATTAAAAACATTACACATCAGTGTTGTTACAATGTTATTCAACAGAGCCATCATGGGGGATGCAAACCAAATATCCCCTGAAAAGAATGGATGAGCCCATTTGAAATATAGAAACAATAAAACTTTGAAGTCAAGGAATTTATTCTAATTATATATTTTACAAAATGTATGTACACTAGGTTAACTGAAATGTCACAGAAAGAATACTGAAGAATTCTAGAACATGACATCTCTAAACTAAAGAAGCAGCTTTCTGAACAAAAGAGAATGGTTTTGGATGGGGAGACAGAAATCAGCCCTTGCTTCCTAGGCATTGTTGTTGTTTTTTTGTTTTGTTTTTTTTGTTGTTGTTGTTGTTTTTTTTTTTTGAGATGCAAACTTTTTAAAGATATATTGCATAACAATTTGAATTAATGTTACTGAACTGTATATTTAAAATTTTGGAGGCAGTAAGATTTATTTTGTAGTTTTTATTATAATAATAATTACAAAATTTCATAAAAGAAAATTGCAATATTTCTCAAAAAGCTACATTTAAAATAATGTCTTTATTATTTATTAATGTCTTTATCCTATAAAAATGAACAAACTAATCAATATACAAATGATGGCAATGCATGTAATCTCAGCTATTAGGAAGTCCGAGGCAGAAGAATTGCAAATTCAAGACATCCTCAATAACTTAGTGAGAACCTCTCTCCAAATATGAATGAAAAGGAGTTTGGGGTGTAGTTCAGCATTCGAGTATCACTGCCATCAATCCCATTACATTTACATATAGAAAACTTCAATTTCTAAGTACATGGGCAGAATGAAAAGCCAACCAAGATAAAATACAAAAGTCATAGACAAAAGAGGCTTAATATTTATACAAGCAAAAGTATATATAATATGATTGGCAATACAAACTAGAGTCATGCATATCTTAATTTGTAAAGCAATTAACTGATATGAGGAAACCCTCTGTACACAATAAAAACATACTGAAAAAATTAACCAACCAAATTGTAAATATCCACAGTTGTATTATTTTACGAATCCTCTTATTCAACTACAACTTACACCATCTCTCAGAAGAGCAATCTTTGTCCATCTTGACATTCATTCTGTGGCAGATAATTTCACAGAAAATCCATTAAACGTATTCAGAAAGAACTCTGATGAGGAAATTTTAGTGAAAAAAAAATGTACAAATAAGATTAGAGAAACTGACTTATGATAGTAATGTATTACAATGGGTTGACCTAGAGGTCTTGAGAAATGTGCAAAAATTTCCTGCAAATAATGCAAGAAGGGTTGGAGTTGTAGACTAGTGGTAGAGTGCTTGCCTAGCATATATGAAGCCCTGGGTTTGATCCTCAGCACCATATATAAATAAATGGGAAATTCATTAACAACTAAAAATATTTTAAAAAGTTATGGAAGTGCTGTCAGATAATATTGACACTCACAAGGCAAGGGGAGTGTTTTGTTGTTAAATTGAATGTTCCGATACATTACTGGAGGAAAAGCAGGAGACTAGGTAATTTTCAAGCACAAAACACAGGACAGGTTTTCTATGATAACAAGAGAAAGAAATCAAGGCTTCTAAAAATCTTTTCTGTTGGGCAACTTCTCAATCAACCTTAATGAATTTAGGCTTCCTCCTCTACCTCAATTATGTCCTCTAATATATGTGGGCCACAGGATTTGACATCGCTGCCTTCCTCTAAGGAAACCATATGTCAAGTGAAGGATATATATCATGCCAAAAAAGGAAAAGATTAAGGATGAAAAGAAACATCACTAACATTTTTTTGTCAGCACCAAGAACTACCCCATCTACTTTATTGATAGTATAAATGTGAAACTCATTCTTGTGGAGAAGTTCCCAAAATATATACTTCAAGGGAAGAAAATTAAATAATGATAATTAGGAATTTTGAAGAAAAGTTATGCTCACCCACAAAGAGCAGGTTGCTGTAGGTCTCCAACATCACTTCTCTATATAAATTCTGCTGAGCAGGATGCAGGCATTCCCATTCCTCCTCAGAGAAATTAATGGCCACATCACCGAATGTCAATGGCTCCTGAAATAAAAATTGGTAGATCAATAGCACATGGACCAAACCATTATTTAGTTTTTAGTTTGAATTAAGAGTTAGTAGAACTGACTGTCATGTAGGAGAGTGACTTTAATTATGTAAAAATATACTTTCTATTATCGTTCCATTATCTAATTCAGAGGAAAATACATAAGTCCAAAACAGTGTGTGTGTGTGTGTGTGTGTGTGTGTGTGTGTGTATTCCATATCAGAGTGAAGTGAAGGATATATACCGTAATCCAAGCAATGAATAAATGCCCAACTCCTAACTTTTCTACTGTCAGTGAATGTGAAATTTGGTGGACATTACAGATGCAAATCAGACTCGTGAAAGATATTCTCATAAGGAGATTGTGCCCAAGGGAGACAAAAAGAGTGGTAAAAAAGCTTTTGAAAACAGTCTGGTTCCTATTCTCTCTGCTTTATATCCATGAGATAGATTGAGCTCCCAAAACAATCAGTTTCAAGTATCATCCATGACACATTTCCAATGTGTAAAACATTCATATAATATTAACGTTTGGAGATATGTAAAGTGACACTTCCACCTCGTGAAAAGACAAACTTGAAATATTTCACGTTCTATAAGCAGTTCAATGAGTGAATAAGATTGGAACAATAGAGGTCCAGACAACAGCACATATGTGTTCAAAAGACTGAGGCAAAGAAATGGTTAATAAAAGAAAAAATACCTTTTGATATAATTGTAATGGAAAAATAATAGTAACAATAAGTTACTTAAGACTCACGCAACCAAGTAAATATAACCAAGGAAAACGATGGTTTTGAGAAATACATAATAAAATTATTAGTCATAAGAGGCACAGGACTGTCAACATCTGTGTGTGCAAAAGGAAGATGAGATCAGTAAGACACACCAGAAGTGTCCACACGGGTTTTCTGCATTTGGATGCATCCTAATTACTTAAACATAGCTACTTTATTGGAACAATTACCTTGACACCAGAGCATAGTCAACCCATCTACACAAATAACTAATTAAAAATCTTCAATAGCAAAATGTTTAAATAACTGAGCGAATTGGAATTGTAAGGTATCAAGATTTCATGAAAGAACAACAACAAGAAGACAAATCAGGTTAGTAGATGATTAGAGTCACGGTTCACAAAACACAAAAAATAAAAATCCTGACATGTTAGAATAAATATATTTTCCAAACTGTGGAGCACCCTCACTGTAACACTGTAGCCTTCTGTGGCTCATTCCTAAGAAGTGAGTGAGGTAATTCTGGACAGCTAAGAAAATAAAGTCCACACAATTCAGATACCTTTGGCAAAGAAAGGAAATGCTTAGTCTTCCAGAGTCACAATTCTCACCAGTTAACAGACACATACCTGCAGTCAGTTATAAGTCACTTATAAGTCTGATGTCACTTATAAGTCCCAGAATGTCATCTACACTGCTGATCAACTTCCTGTAAGTTGGTGGACCCTACAACTACCAAACACAGAAAGGAGCATTCAATATTAAGTGTTAGTTATCTACAACTCTAATAAATGATTAAACACAACCATGATAAAATCCTAACAAGTTTTTGCATAAATATTGAAAAATTGGCTTCTAAAGGCTATATGGAGAAGGCAGGCATATAGAGTGGTCAACAATTCTGTAGAAGAAGTTTACAGGACTGAAATATTGGATGCTGAGATGTACTATCAACTTAAAGTAACCCAAAAGGTGAGCTATGTGGCAAGGAGTATACAAACAGATTAGTGGAATAGAACAAAGTCTAGAAAGAAACTCAAAAAAATACAAGAAATGGAAGGACTTCCCTGGAGATGATATAATATTTTTAATTAATTATGAATAACTTGGCATCTGTATGCAAAGAAATGAATTTGTCACAGAACTTACAACTTTTAAAAAATGAAATCATTTATCTGAAAGAAAATGTTAAATTTGTAGCTTGTGTCAGACAACATAGCAGAAATTCTATATGGCTTTGTCCTTGACATGAACATTCAAAGCCAGAAGCAGCATCTATAAATGAGAAACTTAATGAATTTTTATTCTGTTGACAACTATTCTGTATTTTGAAGTATGCTATAAACTGAATGGGAAGAAACTAGATGAAGTATTTGATCTTCAGCACCACATATCAACTAATAACAAATAAAGGTCCATTGATAACTAAATAATATTTTTAAAAAATACTGAACAAGAAAATAATGATTTTCAAAATGGCACTATCACATATAATGATATTAGAAACTCATAAGGAGCAATAATAAGAATAATATAATTAGAAACTATAATATATACAGATCCGTGGAGATAAGATTTGTGTATCTATCTACAACTGTTTTTCTATAGACTTCTGCATATGTACATACTTAGATTTATAATTATTGATATATAAAATACAGAATTACATAGTTTAAGCATGTATCTTAAAAAACCTTTATTATAATTCATTCATTAATGACTCATTGTATATAATTTATGCATAAATACAGAATAACTTGTAAGGTTTTCACTTAGAGATATTTACACAATAATATTTTATGGAGTTATGGTTGTAGTTAAGTGGTGCAGAATTTGTACAGCTTGTGCAAGACCTTGGGTTTGATTACAGCAGCACAAAAACAAATGCAATAGTTTCCACTAAGGCCATGATAACAGTGACATTTGACAGATATTTCAGTCATTTTCATGGAAAACCACAGAATTTAGTGGGTTTCTGTGTCTCCTATATGTAGTAGAAACTTCAATGTCTGAAAACTTCTACTTGAAATATTTTTACCAATCCCCATTAATTTCTAATGTCATTCTGTTAAAACAATCAATCATGATCCTCGTGTACCTTAACCATAATTTTTATTTAAACTTTCATTTTTTTTTACTTTTCTTTGTTTCTACTTAGTGCCCAGCCTTTTTTACTTTGGAATTCATAAAGTCCCCAAATTATTCCTCCTGTTCAAACACCATGGTTCCAAGAACTGTAGCTGAAATGTACAAACTGCCCCCTTAGGGAATCTAGACTGATAGTCCTGCCCTGGATGAGCCCATGTATCAGTACATTCTTAAAAGTCAAAGCCATAAGGAACAAATTGTTATGTCTTTTATCTTTCTAAAGGTCGTTGTCTAGTGAACAAACCAGTATTAAAATTTACACAAATCTAAAAATGTAAGAAAACAGATTTATAAATGACAAGGGATGCAAAAATTAAAAATAATTCTTTGGGAGAATGTAAATAGGTGTTAGAAGGAACTGATTTTTTATGTATAAAAATATCAGAAACTAAACACTGGTGATCGTTTTACAACATTGTGACTACTATATAAGCTATGGGATTGTAACCTTAAAAATTGTAAATTAGATTTTTAATTATATTTTGCCAGAAGAAAAAAAAAGTTTTTATAAGAGGAACAAGAAAAATGTCAAAACCATAGCAAAAATAATAATTATAAAATAATAAAAGATTTCAAAAGGCAAACAAAAATGCAAGTGATATTTGCCCGATAAATAACACTATTTCCATAATGAGAAAAATTTATTTGAATAGGCTACTGCCTATATATAATGATCAACAGTGAATTGTTTTCTTATGCCTGACATATCTGTATCAGAAAAGCATGTCCAAGTAGCCATGAATATTAGCTATCTGTAATTTTAATTAATAGTTTATTTAGATAGAGCCACATTTTTTCCCAGCATCCCAATTCACCATAGCCAAATTATGGAAGCACTTCCCATTATGGATGCAGTTCCCAATAGATGAATTGAGTAATAAAATGTGATACACACAATGGAGTTTTTAGTCAGCTATCAATAATATTATTGACAAATGTCACAATTTAAATGGACAGAAATTAACAACATCATGCTATGTGAAATAAATCAGACTGATCAAGGGTCAAATGTTTTCTTTCACATGCAGCAGCTACAGCAAAACAAAGGGAAAGGAGAGTTGGATATCATAAATATATAGGAAAGATTAGTGGAGTATGAGGAGATTGGGTGGGAGTGACAGGAAAGGAGAATATTAAATGTAATACACACATACCACTGTGAATTCCACATTCCTGTATATGTAGAAAGCATCAACCATAAATGAATAAATAGATTAATAAAATAGATGAAGGAGAATATTGGGGGGAAATAATGAAGGGGAAAATAAGGTAATGAGAACTGAAAGGGATTAAATTAATTTAACAAAAGAGGTGAAAGCCTTGTACAATGAAAAGTACAACATGCTAAAGAAAAAGAATTAAAGAAGACCTAGAAGATAGAAAGTTCTACCTTGTTCTTAAATAGGTAGAAGTAATATTGTCAAAATGACCATGCTATCAAAAGCACTGTACAGATTTAATGCAATTCCAATCAAAATCCCAAGACATTCCTCATGGAAATAGAAAAAGAAATAAAAATTAATCCTGGAAAAGCAAAGAGACCCAGAGGACACAAAGCAATCCTTCGAAGAGGAAGGCAGGTGGCATCACTATACCACACCTTAAACTATACTTCAGAGGAATAGTAACAATACAGTGTGGTACTGGCACCAAAATAGACAAGTAAACCAATGGTATAGAATAGAGAACACAGAGAATAACCCACATAAATACAGACATATCATACTAGACAAAGGTACCCAAAACATATTGGAGGAAAAATAGCCTTTTCAACAAATGGTACTAGGGAAAGTGCAAATCCATATGCAGCAAAATGAATTTAAGACCCTCTCTTTTAGCATGCACAAAACTCAAATCAATGTGGATCAAGGACCTAGGAATTAAACCAGAGACCCTACACCGAAGAGAAGAAAATATAGGTCCAAATATTCATCATGCTGGATTAGGCCCCGACATCCTTAATAAGACTATTATAGCATAAGAATTAAAACCAGGAATCAATAAGTGGACAGATCAAAACTAAACAGCTTTTCAGCAAAAGATACAAGCAGTGAGGTGAAGAGACATCCTACATCCTGTGAGCAAATTCTTACCACTCACATGTCAGATACAGCCCTCATCTCAAGGGTATATGAAGAACTCAATCTTGACACCAAAACAAAACAAAACAACAACAACAACAACAACAACAAACACACACACACAACCATATAACCCAATGGATAAATGGACCAAGGAACTCAACAAGCATTTCTCAGAATATGATATACAATTGAGCAACAAATATATATATGAAAAGTTCAACACAGCAATTAGAGAAATGCAAATCAAAGCTAAGACTTCATCTCCAGCCAGAATTGCAGCTTTTATGCATATAAACAATAAGTGTCGGCAAGGATGTGGGGGAATAGGCACATTGATACATTGCTGGTGGGGATGCAAATTGGTGCAGGCAATATGGAAAGCAGTATGGAGAGTCCTTGGAAATCTGGGAATGGAACCACCATTTGACCCAGCTATCCCACTCCTCAGTCTATACCCAAAGGGCTTAAAAACAGCATACTACAGGGACACAGCCACATCAATGTTTATAGCAGCACAATTCACAATAGCTAAACTGTGGACCCAACCTAGATGCCCTTCAGTGGATGAATGGATAAAAAAATGTGGCATATATACACAATGGAATATTACTCAGCACTAAAAAAAATTAAAAACATTGCGTTTGACAGTAAAGGAATGGAGTTGGAGAATATTATGTTAAGTGAAGTTAGCCAATACCAAAAAACAAATGCTAAGTATTTTCTCTGATATATGTGGGGTGACTCACAGTGGGGTGACTCACAGTGGGGTAAGGAGAGAGAACATGAGAGGATTAGATTAATTCTAGATAGGGAAGACGGTGAAAGGAAAATGGATGGGGAAGGGGATTAGCAAGAATGGTGGAATATTATCAACATCATTATTCAAAAACACATGTATGAAAATTTGAATTTGATGCCAACATACCTTATATACAAACAGATATAAAAATTGTGTTATATAAGAGTTGTAATGGAGAAAGAATAAGTACATGTATAATGTCATGAATTAGCAAGAACATACTTTTTTATACAGAGATATGAAAAATTGTGCTCTGTGTGCAATACGGATTATAATGCATTCCACTGTTGTCATGTAATTAAAAAATAAATATTTTTTTTAAAAAGAAAGTTATTGGAACCCATTGGGGACACTATAAGCCTACAGGGTAAAGATTGTAAAACCTTGAAAACACAGAGATGGAAGAGACGATTCATGAGCAACATGAAAAACCAAGAAGAATGTGCCCCAAACAAAGATGCTACATTATTAGAATCCATGGTCAGAACATCAGGAGAAAAAAACAGAGAAGGAGTGGAGGAAGTACATAATTTTCTGTGAATTAAAGTATGATATAAGAGCAAATACAGGCAGCAGAGGATAATTTTGATAAAGAGCTACATAGCAAATACAGAAAGCAAAAGATTCCTTCAATAAGGAGATAGGAATTCTGAATAAACAAACAAACAGATATCCTTGAAATGAAAGAAACAGTAAACCAAATTAAGAACTTAATAGGCAGCATCTCCAACAGAATAGATCACTTGGAAGACAGAACCTCCGACATTGAAGGCAAAATATATAATCTTGAAAAAATGAAGTTGACCCCAGTGAAGATGGTAAGAAACCAGGAGCAGAAGATTCAAGAATAATGAGATAACACAAAAAGACCAAATTTAACAACTATTGGGATGGAGGAAGGCATAGACATCTAAACTACAAAAATGGACAATCTGTTCAATGAAATAATATCAAAAACATTTCTAAACATGTAGAGTGAATTGGAAAATCAAATACAAGCAGCATACAGGACACCAAATGAACAAAATCACAACAGATAAACACCAACGCACATCATAATGAAAACACCTAGCATGCAGGAGAAGCAGAGTATTTTAAAAGCCACAAGAAAAAGGAATCAGATTATATATGGGAGAAACAAATTGGAATCTCTGATTTCTCAACCAAGACCCTGAAAGCTACAAGAAGATCCTGCAACAACATATACCAAGCTCTGAAAGAAACAGATGCCAACCAAGAATCATACCCAGCAAAATTAAATTTTGATTAGCAATTGAATTTTGATATAGATGTTATTTTTCTGACAAAATAAAAACCTTCCAGGATACACAAAACTTGAAAGAATTTACAACTAGAAGGCCTGCACTACAGCACATACTTGGCAAAACATTCCATGAGGAGGAAATGAAAAACAATGAAAATTAGAAAATGGAAGTATCCCTCTAAATGAAAAATCTATCAAAGAGCAAGTTAAATACCAAAAATAAACAAAAAAATAACTGGGAATACAAATCATGTATCAATAATAACCCTGAATGTTAATTTCTAAAACTCAGCAATCAAAAGACTGGCAGATTGGATTTAAAAAGAAGACCCAATAATATGCTGCCTCCAAGAGACTCATCTCATAGGAAGACACCCACAGACTGAAAGTGACAGGTTGGAAAAAATATATGTCACTTGGGCTGGGGCTGGAGCTCAGCGGTAGAGTGCTCACCTAGCATGTTTGAGGCCCTGGGTTCGATCCTCAGCACCACATAAAAATAAATAGATAAAATAAGGATGGAAACCCCTGCTTGCTTTCACAGTCCATGTGAGTGGTATGCTTTTTAATATTTATTTTTTATAGATGGACACAATATATTTATTTTATCAAATAATGTGGACTTCAAGTGAAAGTTAATCAGAAGGCATAAAGGAGGACCTTTCATACTGCTTAAGGGAACCATCCACCAACAAGACAGAACAATTATAAATATTTATGCCCCAAACAATGGAGCATCTATGTTCAAACAGAATCCTCTCAAGTTCAAGGTCCAAGTAGACTACAAGACAATAATTCTGGGTGACTTTAACACACCTCTTTTACCACTGGATAGATCTTCCAAACAAAAGCAAACAGAAATTATAGAACTGAATAATACAATCAATAACTTAGATTTAACTGACACATATAGACTATTTCATCTTTCAACAGGTGAAGACACTTTCTTCTCAGCAGCAAATGGATATTTCTCTAAAATAGACCATATATTATGCCACAAAGCCACTCTAAGCAAATACAGAAAAGTAAGGATACTAAAATGCATTCTATAAGATCATAATGGATTGAAATTACAAATCAATGATAAAAATAGAAGATTCTCCAACACCTGGAGACTAAATTATATGCTAGTGAATGAAAATTGGGTTGCAGAAAACATCAAAGTGGAGATTTAAAAATCTTGGAGGTGAATGAGAATACAGATACAACACATCAAAGTCTCTGGGACACTATGATGGCATTACTAAGAGAAAAGTTCATTGCATGGAGTCCATTCCTTAAAAAAAGTAAAAGTCAAATAAATGACCTAAAATTGCATCTCAAAGCCCTAGAGAATAAAATGAATCAATACCAAAAGCAGTAAAGAACATAAAATAATTAAAATCAGAACTGAAATCAATGAAATTGAAACCAAAGAAGCATTTAAAAATTGACAAAATGACTGGGAATGGAACCACCATTTGACCGAGGTATCCCACTCCCCAGTCTATACCCAAAGGACTTAAAAACAGCATACTACAAGGACATAGCCACAATGATTTTAGCAGAACAATTCACAATAGCCAAACTGTGGAGCCAACCTAGATGTCCTTCAATAGATGAATGGATAAAGAAAATGTGGCATTTGTACACAATGAAATATTACTCAAGAGTAAAAGTGAATAAAATCATGGCATTTGCAGGTAAATGGATGGCAATGGAGAAGATAATGCTAAGTAAAGTTATCCAATCCCCCAAAACCAATGCCCAATGTTTTCTTTGATATATGGAGGCTGACTATAGTGGGGAAGGGAGGGGGAGCATGGGAGGAATAGATGAATTCTATTCAGGGCAGAGGGGTGGGAAGGGAGGTGCCATGGGATTAGCAAGGGTGCTGGAATGTGATGGACACCATTATCCAAAGTACATGTATGAAGAAATGAATTGGTGTCAACATACTTTATATACAGAGAAGAAAAATTGTGCTGTACATGTGTAGTAAGAATTGTGATACATTCTGCTGCCAGATATTTTTTAAATTAATTAATTTTTTAAACATTTTTCAAAATGAAAAGTTGGCCCTTTGAAAAAATAAATACATTTGATAAACCCTTATCCATGCTAATGTAGAGAAAGAAAAAATCTCCAATTACTAAAATCCATGACAAAAAAGGAATATCACCATGAACACTAGAGAAATAAACATAATTTGAAAGTATTTTGAAAATTTGAACTCTAATAAAACAGAAAATATTGAAGACATCAACAAATGTCTAGAATCATATAGTTTATCCAAACTGAGTGAGGATGATATATACAAGTTAAACAGATCATTTTCAAGCAATGAATTAGAAGACACCTTCAAAAGCCTACCAACCAAAAAAAAAAAAAAAGCCCAGGACTTAATGGATACAAGACCTTCAAAGAAAAACTAACACCAACAATCCTCAAATTATCCCATGTAATTGAAAAAGAGGGAACACTTCCAAACTCACTCTATGAGGCCAATATCACCTTTATTCTAAAATCAAAGACACATCAAGAAAGAAAACTTCAGACTAACCTCTCTAAAAAACAGATGCAAAAATTCTCAATGAAATTCTGGCAAATAAAATACAAAAACATATCAAAAAGATGGTGCATCATGATCAAGTGGAATTCACCGCAGGGATGCAAGTTTGGTTAAACATACAGAAATCAATAAATGTAATTCATCGCATCAGTAGATTTAAACATAAGAATCATATGATCATCTCAATAAATGCAGAAAAAGCATTTGACAAAATACAGCACCTCTTCATGTTCAAAACACTAGAAAAACTAGGGATAACAGGAACTTACCTCAACATTGTAAAGGCTGTCTACACTAAGCCCCAGGCCAATATCATTCTAAATGGAGAACAACTGAAGGCATTCCCTCTAAAATCTGGAACAATACAGGGATGCCCTCTCTCACCATTTCTATTCAACATAGTTCTTGAAACACTGGCCAGAGCAATTAGACAGAGGAAAGAAATTAAAGGAATAAGTATAGGAAAAGAAGAAATTAAATTAGCACTATTTGCTGATGATATAATTCTGTACCTAGAAGACCTAAAAAACTCAACTAGAAAACTTCTACAACAAGAATTCAGCAAAGTAGCAGGATATAATATCAACACCCATAAATCAAAGGCATTTCTGTATATCAGTGACAAATCCTCTGAGGGAGAAATAAGGAAAACTACTCCATTCACAATATCCTAAAAAAAAATAAGATACTTGGGAATCAACAAAAGAGGTGAAAATCTATACAATGAAAACTATGGAACACTAAAGAGAAATCAAAGACCTTAGAAGATGGAAAGATTCAACTTGATCTTGAATAGGCAGAACTAATATTATCAAAATGACCATATTACCTAAGCACTATACAGATTTAATGCAATACTGATCAAAATCCCAATGGCATTCCTCATGGAAATAGAAAAAGCAATCATGAAATTCATCTGGAAAAATAAAGACCCAGAATGGCTAAAGCAATTCTAAGCAGGAATAGTGAAGGAGGAGGTTTCATTATACCAGACCTTAAACTATACTACAGAGCAATAGTAACAAAAATAGCATGGTATTGGCACCAAAACAGGCCGGTAGACCAATGGCACAGAACAGAAGACACAGAGACCAACCCACAAAATTACAACCACCTTATACTTGAAAAAGGGGCCAAAAATTGCACTGGAGAAAGGATAGCATCTTCAACAAATGGTGCTGGGAAAACTGGAAATCCATATGCAACAAAATGAAATTGAACAGCTCTCTCTAACCATGTACAAGACTCAACTCAAAGTAGATCAAGGACCTAGGAATCAAACCAGAGACTCTGCATATAACAGAAGCAAAAGTAGGCCCTAATTTTCATCATGTGGGATTAGGACACAACTTCCTTAATAAGACTCCTATAGCACAAGAATTAAAACCAATAATCAATAAATGGGATGGATTCAAACTAAAAAGCCTTTTATAAAAAAAAAAAAACAATAGAATAGCCTACTTCCTGGGAGCAAATCTTTACCCCTCACACATGAGATAGAGCACTAATCTCTAGGGTATATAAAGAACTCAAAAATCTTAACACACACACACAAAAAAACCAAATAACCCAATCAAGAAATGGGCCAAGGACCTGAACAGACACTTCCCAGAAGAGGATATACATATAAATTAGTACACAAATATGTGAAAAAAAATGCTCATCATGTCTAGCAATTAGAGAAATGTAAATCAAAACCACTGTAAGATATCATCCCACTCCAGTCAGAATGGCAGCTATAATGAAAACAAACAACAGCAAGTGGTGGCTAGGATGTGGGGGAAAAAGGCACACTCATATATTGCTGGTGGGACTGCAAATTGGTGCAGCCATATGGAAAGCAGTATGGAGATTCCTTGCAAATCTGGAAATGGAACCACCATTTGACCCAGCTATTCCTCTCCTCGGAATTTACCCAAAGGAAAGCAGCACACTACAAGGACACATCCACATCAATGTTTATAGCAGCACAATTCACAATAGCTAAACTGTGGAGCCTACCTAGATGCCCTTCAGTGGATGAATGGATAAAAAAAATGTGGAATGTATACACAATGAAATATTACTCCAAACTAAAAGAGAATAAAATCATGGCATTTGCCAGTAGATGGATGGAGTTGGAAAATATTAAGTGAAGTTAGCCAATACCCAAAAAGCAAATGCCAAATATTTTCTCTGATATATTGGGGTGACTCTCAGTGGGGTAGGGAAAAAGATCATCGGAGGATTAGATTAATACTAGACAGGGAAGAAGGGTAGGAGGAAAATGGATGGGGAAGGGGATTAGTAAGGATATTGGAATGTGATGGTTATCATTATACAATGATATAATCGACATGATTATTAAAAAGACATGTAGGAAGGCTTGAATTGGGTGTCAAAATACCTTATATACAAAGAGAGATGAAAAATTATGGTATTTATGTGTAGTAAGAATTATAAGGCAGAAAGAAATGAGTACATGTATAATGGCATAAATTGACGTGAATATACTTTATATACAGAGATATGAAAAATTGTGCTCTATGTGTGTAATAAGGATTATAATGCATTCAACTGTTATCATGTATTTAAACAATAAAAACAATATATATAAAATTAAATCATGACCTAAAAAACATCCTAAAAAAAGAAAAAGAAAGAAATTGTGAGATAGGATGCATGTGGTGCTACACAACTGATATATCCAGTGGTCTAGAGGCTGAGGCAGGGGATCACAATTGTGAAGCTGACACCAGCAACTGAGTGAAACCCTGCCTAAACATAAAAAAGTAGGCAAAAGTAATTTTAAATTTAAAAAAAAATATTTTTAAGTAAAATTTAAAAACTGCTGGGGATATAGTTCAATAATAGGATACCCTATTATTATAATTATATACCCTATTATTATAATTATACCAGAATAGGAGGCTCCTGGATTTTTTTCCACAAATGCATACAACAAATAAACACCTACTTCTCTCTTGAGTTCCTCTTAAATAAAGTTATACGTGGATTGAGATACCTATGCATTGGACCACTGAGAAAATATCTACCATCCGAAGAGCAGTCAAAGTTGAGGGAAACTTGGGCATTAGTCCTGCCTTGAACAATGTGCTACATAATGGGGACAGAATACCCCCATCCAGTGTCACCCAGAGTAGATGAAGACTGATTTGGGTCACAAATGGAGCACATTGGACACTATATGACTTGTAGCTGGAAACACAATTTGGTGTTCATAGAAGAGCAAGCTGGATATACACAAGTATCAGGATGAGAGAAAAGGGTTGGTTTTCTATGGCTGTGGTGGGTCATGAGCTTTATCCCATGGGAACAGGGCAGAAAGGGAGTGAGATCAAGGGTCCCAGTTTATCCCTAGAAGGGATTTGCCAGCATAATCTGCAAACTGTGTCTGCTAACAGTCGAGCTCCTCCCTAGCCAGTCCCTAAGGGTAGACAGGACAAATGCAGTCCACCCTGACAGCCCTGCCTGAGCCCTCTCCCCTCTACCTCGGTAATAACTCCAGGCCTGACCAGTTCTTTCTAGAAGGAGTAAGTCCAGGCACTCAGAGTCCCAACATTTTTCCCCATTCCATGGACTCCATCCTAACCCACCAAGCTTTGGGAGCAATGGCAACTGAGCATGTGCAAATCTCCCTGGATCACAAAGAAGGGGCTTCACATTGGGTGCAACACTTCCATGGACTACGATTCCCCCCACCCCAGGAGTGAAGAAAAAGGATTAAAACCACAGCTCCCTGTTTCTTTCTAGAATAGGCTCACACCACCTTCTTGCAGTGAGCACAGGCAACCTCGGTTCTAACCAACTGCTTCAAGAATTCAGTCCCCAGCCAAGTAGGAGAGTTTCTGCAGCCTGAGCGCAGCTGTGGGAAAGGCTCCATATCAAACAGGTGAAGGAACCAGTCCTCCAATTACATGGATATGGAGAAAGACCCGCTCACACGGGGATAGAATATAAGCTTAGTGCAGCTTATATTAAATAGCACGGAGTTCATTAAAAGCTAACAGAGTAACAACCACTCTGGACGCATTTCCAAAAGAACCTGTACCAGTGTGTTAATAATGCCTGCATGCCCATCGCTGTTCCAGGATCCACAGGACCCAGGATGAGGGAACATCTGAAGTGGCTTCTGGATAAGGAGACTCCTCCCAGCCACAGAGCCATCACCTACTACCCTGAAAAGCTACTCCCCCTAAATGCACCTGCTCATAGGTCAACAGGTGGCTGATATGTACCAGACACTCAAGAGACCTCAGATGTGCCAGGTGTGGGATCCTCATGTCAGGCAGAGCCAAAACAGGACCAGGAAAACATCACAGAGAGCATGAGACCCCTGGGACATGCAGTCCACAGGAAGGACTCTCAGCCCAAAGACATTCTGACAAGGTGTCTGGCCTTGGTGAGGTAGCGAGAATACATATGCACGCGAGTGTGCACGTGCGCACGCTCACACATACACACACACAAACACACATTTTTCCAAATGTCAATTGGTTTTTGGTGTACTTTTCTCTCATGTGAAATGCTCATAAACAGAAAACAAAACCTTTGCTTCTTATTTTATTACACTGGGGAGGAAAAATTGTCACTGGAAATGGGGACAGGGGACTAGAATTTGAGGAATTCATTGATACATGTGTACAGGTTTCGTCTGGGAGACAGGGTTGTGGATCTGACATTTTGTTTCCCTTACATTTAGAACATTCAGGGGGACCCAGGCAGGAGGGCCACACCTGTAATCCCAGCCACTCAGGAGGCTGAGGTATAAGTTCTAGGTCAGACTCAGCATCTCAGCATCTGTGAGGAGATAAATGATAAAAAAGTACGAGGGCTGTATCTCTGTGGGAAAGGACCTCTGCATTCAATCCACTATACCACCCATGCCCCCCAAAAGAAAGAAAACCTCAGAGGGGAGAAAAACCTGAGACCCCTACAGATTCCAGCCCACTTGAGTAGGAAAAGGGCCCACAGACTGGTGATTCTCAGGGTCCCAACACTCTGAAATACACCACAGAAGAAATTCACGTAGGAGACATGAGCTGCCAATATGTATAGGAGATACCCGTGTGTTTAATAATGAGAATAAAAAGAATTCAACGTCTTTAGAAACCCAAGAAATGTAAAATAAAAACCTATCAGAGAGAAAATTAAATAGTATCAATGACGATAGGAAACAAAAGAATTCTAATAAACTCAAAATGTTTAAGTGCTTCTTAACTATTTGTGGGAACTGTTTTGCCATTAAAGACACATGATAGTCCCCCACTGCAGGGACTTGCTGCAATCAGTTCATAGGACCAGGATAATACATTACTAGTCATGGTACATTCAGCTTAAAAATAGTATAAAATACCATGGGTAAATTTTACACGGGTGCCATATGCATGTGGTACTATGTATAGCTATGATTCACTAATAAACAATCCAGCATGCTTTACTCTTAATGGAAGCACCCAGTCCTAAAATTCATCCACAAAGTTAAATATATGTAAACTTAACCAAGAAACTTTTGAATTATAAGAGAAAAATAATAATAATAAGAAGAAGTTATTACCTAACACATGCATTGTGAAGTTGTACTCTTACAATTGTCATCCAGGAATCAGGACATCAACAGACTCCACCCACGAACTCACGTTGTTGCAACGGAAAAGTCATTGTAAATCAAACTCTAACAAGGCCAGTCTCAGAACTTAGCTAGACCAGCGGGCAGAATAAAAACTAAAAACTACCAGGGAGAGCGCTTAATGGTAAAGCACCCTTCTGTTAACTACCAAAACACAACCATCAAAAAAACCAATAAACTTCACAAAACTAGCTTAGGAATAGGCAAGGTCCCTGTTCACCGCAGCTTCCCTCCTGCAGGAAAACGGTATTTGGAAATTTGATTTTTTTTTGGGGGGGGGGTGGAAGGGGAGTGCTGGGCATTGAACTCAGGGGCACTCCACCACTGAGCCCCATCCCCAGCCCTATTTTGCATTTTATTTCTAGGCAGGGTCTCCTTGAGTCTCCAAGTGCCTCACCCACTTTCGAGGCTGGCCTTGACCTCCCAATACTCCTGCATCAGCCCGCACCCCCAGCCGCTGGGAATGACAGGTGTGAGCCATCCCCTGGCTTGGAGATTGGATTCTTATAGTGGTCCCACCTGTCAATCACCACAGTCAGGGAAGACGCCAGGCTGGCGTGCTCACCTGCCAGATAGATAGGACTTGAGCAGGGGCTGAGGCTGCCCCAGAGGATGAGGAGGCTGCCTGGAGTCTCCGCCACTGTCGCGTTCTCCACCCGGCTGGCCAGGGAGACAGAGGGGCACTGTCCCCAATGGGCTCAGGCCTGTGGTTGCAGAGAGCCCCCGGAATCAGGATGGGCCAACTTGGGTTCCCCCCACAGCCGCTCCCGCCAGATGGACTCCCTGCCCCGCCACCCTCCTGAGCCTTCCTGTCCAGGCACCTGGTGCCACTGCACACTCACCATCTCCTGGTGTCCAGCAGCCAGGACTGCCCTGGGGAGCTTCGTCTCCTGCATGGCAGGGCCACCCGGGATCCTGGGCAGGGAGCAAAGCCTGGAGTCCAACTGCAGGAATCTGAGTGGAACCGCGGACCGCTGGAGAAATAAATCTCATCCCAAGCGTGGAAGCCCGCCCCCTGCCCTCTGGCTGCCTCAGGTTTGGACAGCGCTCAGCATGGGGGCTTCTGAGTGGACAGGGCTTGAGTCAGTCTCCGCTCTCCCCAGTCTGAGCCCAGCGAGCCTTTTTTTTTTTTTTTGACTGATAGGGGGTGATATCTGCTCCAGGCAAGGAGGAAATAAGAATGGCAGGGTTTGGGTATAGGTTTTTTCTTTTCCTTTTCCTTTTGAGGTCTGGGCATTGGTTAGGTTTAGGATGACCAGAATTCTAAGTTCTGTTGGGTTTTGATGTTAGGAAATTGAAGTCATTTCTTGAAAGTTTCATCACCTGGGCCTCCTCCTACAATAAGACCACCCAAAGCGTCTTCAGGGTGCTGACTTGTCCTCTGTTTATCTGTGCAAAATTGTCCAAGCAGAACTGGCCTTTCACCCGGTGGGAATTGCCTAGTGCATCATGGCCAGCGCTGGTGGAGGCTCACTAGGTACCTGGCAAGCGCCCTGGAGGAGTTTACCACCCAGTTGGCAGTGTGAGAGCTGATGTTCCTCCAGCTGAGTTGAATCTATCTGGAGCCCACATTGAGGCTAGAGGCAGAGTAAGGAGATCAGCACAGAAGAGACACAGGAGTGCACAGACCTGGGTCAACCCCAGCTGCACCCTGGCTCCCTAGCTCTCTGGCCCACTGGGGAATTAAATCAGAGGACTCGACCTCTGAGCTCTTTCCCCAGCCCTAGTTTGAATTTTATTTAGAAACAGGGTCCTACTGAGTTGCTTAGAACTTGCTTTTGCTGTGGCTGGCTTTGAATTTGCCATCCTCCTGCCTCAGCCTCCCCAGCTGCTGGAATTACAGGCGTGTGCCACTTTTTTTTCTTTCTTTCTTTTTGAGAGAAATACCTGCGGTGGCCACAGGATAACAGCCTGGTGCTCTCCCTAGTTCCTGCCAGTCCCCTGGATCCCAGGCAATGCGATCCTGCCTCCTCCAAAACCCAGAGACCCCCTGCCCAGGTGTGCATCCTTAGTATCAGCTGAATACTCTGCACTTGACAAGAAAAAAGAAACAACAAAAAAGACAGACCCTACCTGCTTGTCTTGATGCAAACAAAGTCAATGTGTTTCCAAGGAGGGCTCTGATCTTGTCCCCCCAATTCAGTGGTGCAAAAAGTCACATAATACAAAGAAGACTTCCCGTTAAGATGGACTCAAGGGTCTCTCTCTTTAAGGAAAAACAATTTCCCTTTGGGAGTCCAGGAAAGACAATTCCAGGTTTTCCTAATTTGGTAAATAAATCCATAGACTTGAATGCACCCTGCTATTCTCTGCCTTAGTTAACCGAGGAGGCCTCGGTTACCTGCCCCCCCACCCCTGCACCTGCAGATGAATGCGGGGGTATGGGGAGTCCTTTCTTCTCTATGAAGCACTCTGAACCTCCACCATCCCACAGGCTCCAACACCTTTAGAAGCATCCAATGTGGGAGCGGTTTAGAAAATTCTGGAATGTACCTAAACACATTTCCTCACCTTGCTATGATGCTATCAACTTGGTCCCATGGACCTTATCAGTACATTTTATCTTTTTCTGTTTTATTGGATCTTCTTAGATATATATTACAATAGAGTCCATTGTGGTAAAATTATCCAAACCTAAAGTATACCTTATTCTCATTAGGACCCCATTAGTGTGGGTGGGCAAGATGGGCAGATTCACTTAGGTATTTTTATATATTTAAATAAGAACAATATGGTGATTCATGCTACTGTCTTTCCTGTTCTTACCTCCTCTCCCTACCTGTCCCTGGCCTTTGTCTAATCTACTGAATTCTCTTTGTGCCCCTTCCTTGTGATGTACATAACACATGTCAGGGAAAACATGTGACCTTTGGGTTTTTAGGATTGTCTTATTTTACATTAGCATGATAATCTCCATTTACTGGCCAGTGTTATGAAGTCTTCTTCTTCTCTGCAATATTCTAGCCAGGAAAATTCATGAGCACTTTAAAAACATCTTAATATTTACCCTTGGTAAAATGTGCCTCAATCAGAATGCAACTATTTGAAAATAGTTGTCAATGTGAAAAGTTTCTGAAATCTGCTGGTTTGTGGACCACATTTGTAGATCACTGCAAAAACCATAAGAGTCCATGGCTAAACACATAAGTAAAAATAGAAATCTAATAATGAGCATTCTCTTAAGACTTCCTTCCTGAAAACATTTCCCTTTTTGCTTTGATAACTAACTGATCATTTATTCAATCATCTAGCAACACTTGAGGTCCATAAAGAACTGAGGAACATGTCTGGTTGGGTACAAATACTGAGATGCCAAGAAGAAAGTTACAATGAACCTCAAAGAGAAGGTTCATAAATCATAAATGAAAAAAATATGTATAATCTGATTCCAAAATGGTTGTGCATCAGAAAAAAAAATAAAATTATTGAAAACGACTTCATTGGGACAACCAGAAAACTTTGACTATAGATTCTATGTTGAATAATATCATGGTGTCCATATTACATTACTGAATTTGGTAACCATATTGTGGATATACAAAGGAATGTCCCTGGTCTTAGGAAATACTTCAAATATTTAGAACTAAAGATTCTAACATTGGAATCTCAATGCTTTAAAAAAAAATTGTGTGTGTGTTATATGCATGTGCATAAACACATACCTATACACATATAAATACGTACAGAAAAAGAGGCATGCACACACAAGAGCTTACAAGGTAAATTGGGCAGAAATATAAGCTGCCAAATCTAGTGTATAAAAGACTATTATGCTGTTCTTGTAACTCTCTCATAGCCTTGAATATTTCCAAAATAAAAATTAAACAAACAGAAACTCTCTTAAATTTACTTCTCATGGCACAAATCTCAAAATTATTTTGGAGAACTGGTAGAGCACTTGCCAAGCATGTTTGAGATACTGAGTTCAATCCTAAGCACCACATAAAAATTAAATTTTAAAAAAGGTATTGTGTCCATCTACAACTAAAAAATAAGTAAAAATTTTTTTTAAGTTTTTTAGGAGCTCAGGGGGCCTTCAGATGTTAAATGGTTTTTAATGAATTGAACAATTCATATTTTATTCCCAAAATTATTAACAAAATTAAAATGTCTCATAAATAGAAAAAAAGTATCTATCCTGTCATTAAGTTTATGTAGATAAGACAGCCAAGTTACCTAAGAATCCAACCAGACTTGTTCTTTTTTTGGGGGGTGGGGGGTGGGGCAGGGTGTGCTATGATTGTGACATCACATATCTGCAGAGCTGTCATTATGCACATTCATGGGAGAATATGTTTGGTTGTATCCTGAGATTGTGATGCTCCTAGCATGTGTTGACTGATAATAAAGAGACACTAGCAGTAAGAGAGAGGTGTTGCAGATGGACTATGCCCAAGAGACTTTATCATCAGAAAGACTGAAAGCAAACAGATAGGATGCTGATTTTCCTCACTGCAGTTCACTGTGTCCAATTCACCCAGAGGCCTCTTCTGGCTCAGCAACTGGCTGTTTCTCTTCAGTCTCATCAAAGTGCTGTTGTGAGACTCAGTTTCCCCACCTACAAAATGGAGATATTACAGAGTAAGCTGACTTGGAGTAGGGTCATCCTGCCCTCTGAAGTCTTTAGCTATTCCTGACTTGAAACTCTACCCCCACCAGCATTCCAAGTGCCTGGGGGAAATTCCAATGCCTGTGCAGAAATGTCATTGAATTCCTAGGACCTTACATTCTTATGATATCTAGGCCTCAATTTCCTCCTATCTTGGCTGATGTCTTGTTGGTCCTCCGAGTCCTGTGATTTTGTATGTAAATTCATTGTCACAAGAAATTAGTCCTTTGCTGGGATTTTCAATACACACACATACACACACAAAGAAGGCATACAGGCTCAAAAATATACACACACAGATGCACTCTTATGGATGGACTCAAACACATAGAAATAAAGACATACAAATGTACACACACAGATATGGACTGCCTCACAGAACTAAAAATAACATAAAAATATAGACATACATACTTATAGACACTGACATAGCTAGACATACGCACACACATACAAATTGATAGACACACAGAGACCCATGGACACAGACACCAAGCTTGTTTGTGCAGCAGACTTTACAAAGGTCTGGGGATATGGAAGGAGTCTTTAATGCAAACAACTTATACATGAATGTTAGGAATCTTCCTTCAAAGCTCCCTGAACTTCTGTCCATTTCCACCTTTTATATTCCCTGCCCTTCCCCAATATTCTCCTCCACTTTTTCCTTTATCAGAACAATTTGTGTCTTTTCAACTCCCTCATTTCAAAGTCTGCTCTGGACTTCTCTTTGCACCTCTCTCTTCTGATGATCTAGCTATGCTGAGAAACACCCTCTTATTTGGTCTCCTGCCTCACAACAGGTTTTGCCAGGGAAAAAGAGCAGGAGAGATTTATTTGCCCACTGATGTGAAGTATGTCACATGCCCTCACACAGACCTAACCTAAAATGCTGGCATGGAGCTCACCTCTCGATTCTATCATTATTAACCAAGGGTTTTGTATTGGTGTTGTTTAAAGTTTTTTTCCCCTCTACAAAATCACAGAATATTCCCTCAGTCCCTTCACCCAGTTTCCTCTAATAGTGACTCTTAAAAAGATTAACTAGGCTGGGCACAAGGGTGCATTCCTGTAATCCCAGAAACTCAGGGGGCTGAGGCAGGTGGATTGCAAGCTTGAGGCTAGCCTCAGCATGTAAGCAAGGTCCTAAGCAACTTAGCAAGACCTTGTCTCAAAATAAAAAATAAATAAATAAAATAAAAAGGGATAGGGATGTCTCTTAGTGGCCAACCACCCCTGGCTTCAATCTCCAATACAAATACATAAATAAATAACTATAGTATAATGATCAAAACAAAGACAAAAACCTGGGTACAAAACTATCAACTAATCTATAGACTTTATTTGAATTTCACCAATTTTCCTTTAAGGTCTTGTTTCGGTCTGTGTTCTTGTGTTGCATTTAGTCATAATGACTCCTTAGTCTCTTCAAGTCTGTGACAATGCCTCAGTCTCTCCTAGTCTTTTATGACCATTATCCTTTTAAAAGATACTGGTCAGATGTTTTGCACAAGGTCTCTTCTCTTGGGTTTGGTGTTTACTTATGACTTGGCCAGGTTATGGATTTTGTAGGGAGATGCCTTATGGGATTATTTGGTGGGAAGGGGGATACATCAACATGACTGGTTAGGAGTTATATTAAGTTCAATCATGTGATGCTTCTTGGATTTCTTATTATAAACTTACTAGTTCTCCATTTCTGATTAATAAATATCTTGGGAAAGATACCTTGAAAATATCTTATTTCTCCCTCAATTTTTACTTACTTAGGGGATGTGGCTCAGTGGTAGAACACTGGCCTGTCATGCATGAGGCCCTAGATTAAATTCCCAGTACTAGAGGAAAAAATTGTTTTTGCTCACTTATATTTTTGGCATCCATTCATAGATCTTACCCATAACAATTATTATTATGGTTTCCTAAATGTTATTTTATTTTTATTTCACTCATCCTTTCTTTATTTATAAACTGTAATTGTCTTTAAGGAAACAACTCTCTCTTTCTCTATTCTTTTCTTTCTTCTTCTTATTTCTTTTTCTATCCATATGGGTTTATGGTTATCTATTTAATTCTATGACTTACAGTCCAATACTATCATTATTTATTTGCTCAAACTGTTCCAACTTTGGCTTTGGGGAACTCTTTCAGATTGGTTCCTGTAAGCTTTCAGTAAGTTCCTATCAAATCATCCAAGTTATGCTGCATGCATTACAAATATGTCACAAGGAATCCTCCTGATATATGTAATAATAATGTACCATTTTTTAAATAGCCCCTATTCCTTATTAAGTATCTCTATTTTATGCCACTACAAGGTTTCAAGATTATTTTGCATTTTCCCTGCTCCAGTTCTGGGAGCAACCATATCTTGAAGAGCCCTGGTCTCTATTATTGGAGAATAGTATTCAGAAGAAGCCAGATCTGGGTGGAGATATTTCCTGCTCATTTCTATGGAGTGAGAGTTCTAAGCCCTCCTAGTCTTAAGAATTTGGAACTATGTTATGTCTATAAATGCATGCATACACATGCATCTCTGTTTTTAAATTTTCTTTTTCCTTTCATTAAAAAGCTTTAGTTTATAATGATACTACTAATTTCAATTCATCACCACAGTGTTCATCCTAATACCATCTTTTTTTCTTTCCTTTTTTTAAATTTTGGTACTTGGGATTGAACCCAGGGATATTCTACCACTGGGATACCTCTCCAACCTCTCCAGCCTTTTTTATATTATTTTGGGACAGGGTCTCACTACATTGTGGAGATTGGTCTCAAACTTTCGATCCTGCTACCTCAACTTCCTGAGTAGTTGGAATAACAGACCTGCACTACTGAACCCAGCTAATTTTCTCTTTCCTTACTTGTAACTGTGAAATTCATTCTTTTTTTTCTTTTTTAAATGAAAGGCTGTTGCTTATGTATTGCTAAATTGTGAAAAATGTTCCTCGATCATACCTCCCCATCTTTTTTCTCCCCTAGAAATGGCTGTCACAAGAATACAAGATAGGTTGCTATATATTGCTGTCAGAAGCTACATAAATGAGAATCCAGCTGATTTCATGGTCCTTCTTCATGCAAAAAGCACTAATCACACCCTTTATGCTTTATCAGTAGTGGGGTGCACGAAGTTCAGCCTAGGCTATGGAATATAAGCTCATTTTTCTAGCCAAATGAGTCAGATGAGATGGGAATGAACATTTATTTAAGCAGTTGTGCATCAACATGGTTCTGAAAAAAAAAGGCTATTTCTCACTCCATCTCTCTGGGGAAAATTCCCATTCTGAGGCCCTCTCACTTTGGTCATTGGCCTCCCTGGAAGCAACTTGCCTCTTGGCCCACCTCTTTATCTCTGCATTGATTTCTGGTCTCTTCTCATTCCAAGAATGCCAACATACCTGCTGTATACATTTCTTCCTACAAACAGGGATCTATTTTATCTTCCACAGACCCTCTGGGTATTCATCTCAGTTTGGGGTCTCAGCAAACACCCCTCAAAGCTAGGGTCTTCAGAATATTTTCAATCAGAAAAGCCAAGATTCCATTTTTCTTTATTTTGTAGCTTGAGCTTTGGTTTTCCTCAAAGGTTGCTTGTTCTGATGACATTTGGGGTGTGGGAAAATGATCTGTTCTCCTGTCCTTTTATAATAGCTCAGACTCATTTAACACGCAATCTCAACTGGAAATGCTCACCAAAACCTCAATTTTGCCTACTGTGCTTCAGATATGTGAAAGATGAGGAAGGAAGGGGGACAATATTAGATCACTCTGAGGGCATTATTATTCCCAACTAAAATCCCCATTATTTGAGTTCCTTCTAGTAAGAAAGAAAATAAGCTTTGTGCAGGTATTATTCCTTTTAGAGTTATCAATGATTCCAGAATCCCACAGGCAGGTTTGTCTGCCATCCTGATCCTACCATAGGGAGAGATGGGGGCCACCTCCACAGTGGACTGGTCTAACCATAAATGAATTGGAAACACCCATAGTGAGAAGAATGTCAGTGACAGTGGGAGGCTAAAGAGGACCTATGTTTTCTTAGCCATATCCAAAAAGCCTGAATGGAACTGTCTGGCAGCCACAGACTTCCTTAGGATGCACTGGACAGGTTCCTGGAGGTTCCAGGGAGATAATTTATGATTGGGCACTGAATCATTACAAGACTGTGAAGAACTCATTTTGAGGATTCTGAGAATATTATGCATTCTAGGAAAGAATGGTTAGCACAGTCACTTAGACTTGGTGGGAAGTATGAGTGATAATATTAATGATGACATCTATGCGAGTATGCTGAATAGAGATAATAGCAGTGTTGTAAAAAGAAGATACTCATAACAACCAAGGTGGTTGGGATTTAGTTCATGTCTCCCTTATAAACCAGGCAAGGCATGTAAGTTTGCCTCTTAATAAATTCTCACAACCATGAGGCAGGTACTCCCATTAGTTCATTTTACTTCTGAAAACTGAGATTCACAAAGGTGGAGAATTATACAGTGGTCACAAAATTACGAGAAAACAAAGGCCTTTCATAAATATTTCACTGTGTGGTCTTGTTGGAAGGATCTGACTTGTGGGTTGTAGGAATGTGATTTAGCTGAGTTAAGCATTCATGGGGTCATGGCTGGTGCTTTAGCACAGTGTCCCCAATGCTAGTTACATGACTCAGAGAAAGGAAACTGAGACCCAATGTAATCTAATGATGGAGGTGCTCAGTCAGCCAGTAAAGGAATGTGCTGTTGGGGGCATTCATAGTATCAGGGATGGGTCCACCCAACCAAGTATTCAATGACCTGGCTGGGGTTCAGAAACAAGGTGGTGAGGATTGAGGGAAGGCACGCCAGACAGACACAACAGCAGAAGCCACAGCACTGCAACATGGTATGGGCCTGCAGTGACAGGCAGTTTAATGCAGTCAGAATACATGGTTCAAGGTAAAGGGAGAAACAAGAGAGAAATCTGGAAGAGAAACGGGGGCCTTAAATGAATCAGCCAAGGCCTTGGGCGGTAGATAGATAAAAGCCTGGATCTGGAATCCAATTCAGCCATATGCTAACTATTTTGACCCTGGGCCACATCTTTAGAGGTTTTCTAAGCTTTGTTTTACATAACTGAAAAGCATAGTGACAGATGATAGTCTCCATGTTAAACTGACAGCTTGGGTACCTGGTCTGTGGTCACAGTGTTGACAAATGGATTTGCCAGGGCTGGAGAAAAGAACTTGAGGCTAAGCTTCAAAGTAAAATGTCCCAAACCACATGCAGGCTTGGCTACATGAACTAATGACCACTTCTCCCTTGCTTCCCTGGAAAGCCAGGTGCCAGAAGCCTATCCTTGCTTCAACTTCTGCTACTGTCAGCCCAGTGCTGCTTATCCTAACTGAAACAGAATTATCAGACTAAATTAGTTAGTGAGTGGACAGCACTTGGAGCTGTGCTAGGCACCTTGTAGCCATCCTTTTGATGTGATTTTGCCTCCTTACCCACTCCTTCAGCTGGTGAATTGGGTTGGGTTGATATGAAGAAGGAGACTCATATTCTCTGGCTCATATAGCAGAATTATTTCCTGGAGAGTGGACAATCTTGGAGGGTGAGTGGACCTGCATTTTCTAACAGACATAACTATCATGTAACCTACAATAGCCCAGGAAAACTCCAACAACGGGGTAAACTGAACCTTAAAGGCTCATGATTTTTCAGAACCTGACCCAGAAGTAGACAATGCTATCTTGTGGAACAGGATCAAACTCAGACTCAGGTTCAAATTCTGACTAACTATGAACACTTATGCTAGTTTCTTCATCTCCAGGACTGGAAGAATATATGCCTTCAACAAATGTTAGCTCCTCTTCTTTAGAAACAATTATTTCGGTATCCCCTGGGAAAATGTGTCATGTGTCTTTTCCCTAACATCATGTATATTCTATGTCCTGTATGTCATTCCATTGTACATTGTTTCAGCAAATTGTCAACCAAGGAGACTACAGAATTCAATAAATTCTGGGTCCTGCCCAAGAAACGTCACAGGGAGGCCTTAGGAAATTCATGCAATGAAGCTGAAACATTTTATTGATAACAATTTTATGGAGACCAGGGGTATTGTAGCAGATGACCTCTTAGGTGTGTCTCTTTTTACCTTGGTGAACATTGGGGCCAGGGATGGGGTGGGGAGTGAAGACTGGGGCTAAAAGGCACTGCCCTTGGTGCAAGCAGGGACAGGGCCTAGAGGTTGTCATGGAGGGCACTGGTTTGGGAACCAGAGGAGCCTGGATTCCAATGGGGGCTCTTGTCACTTCCTAGCTGTGTGACTTGGAGCCCATTGCTTAATCTTGCCACACCAATTTTTCCTCTGTGAAATAGGGAGGATGGTAATACCCTCTTAGGGCAGTTGTGAGGATCCAAGGGGTGTCATTAAAGTTCTCAGCTGCTATGATTACTATTTTTACCATCAGGTCTGAGGCTGTGAGGTCCAGGGCCTGGGCAGGCGCATGCGCAAAAACACCAGGCGGGCCAAATGAGACCCAGGTGCTAGGTTGCCTAGCACCTGGGTTTTAATCCTTTGGGGTCAGGTGGTGGGCAGAGTGGATTCAGGGGCGGGGATATGGAGAGAAGTTCGCAAGAATGGCTAGTCTTGACCCTCAAGCGCGGTGGGCGGTGTAAAGAGGAGGGGCCAAGCTAGTTCCAGGCTGGGTTTGCGCAGTGGTGAGGGCAGAGTAGTGAGGGGAGGACCAAAGTCTCGCGAGATCTCACTGCGTGGCCATAGCAGCCGTGGAGGAGGCAGCATGAAAGGTGAGCGGTGGGCTGTGGGCGGCGGTGGCAGCCATTGGGGCCTGAAGGGAGTGAAAGCAGCAGACAGCAGAGACCCAGCCCCTGGCGAAGGGAGCGGGGCGGGTGGATGGCCAGTTTTTCGGAGGCAGTCCAGCAGGGCTTGCGGCAGAAGCGGCGCCGCCTCTTCCGCGCGCACCATCCCGACCCGTGCGGGGTGGGGCGGCTGGGCCTTGGGCCAGTTCCCCCTGGCCAGTCAGACCTCGCGCTCGCTGGGACCCAAGACCCGCCTCAGTCTCCCAGGGTGGCTGGGTTGGCACTGCTGGTCATGGCTGGTTCACTTTGCTGTATGCCAGGCACTTAACATGTGCACTTCCAAGCTAGGGCTGCACAGAGAGGTGCAGCGCCCTGCGGAAAGATGCACTGCTGGGATGTGGTGGGATGGGGCTTCCAATACCTGCACAGGCCTGTGCCCCTTCCTTGCCTCCAGTCCTTCTCCCAGCAGTGCTTGCAGCTGGTTTCCTGGGGTCCTGGTGGGGCTGCAAAGAGTGTGTCAGACCCACTCTGAAATTGGATGCAGCATGGTATGTGAGTTCATTGGGAAAGGCTTTTTTTTTTTTTTCAAGCCTTTTGTCCAATTCCTGGAAGGTCTTCCACTCATAAATTGTCATTTGGTCCTGTGTGAGAGAGAAGAGGTGGGCATAGAGTGACCTTTATACACTAGGGGTGGGGTCACTAGCCCAAGGCTTGCCTCAGGCAAAAGAAAGTTTGATTCCCATTGAAGCCCTTGATTCTAGCCTGGAACAGTTGGTTGTCAACCACAGAAACAAGGCCCCTGTGTTTGGTGTTGAGCCTTTGTAGAGCCCACTTCACAACTGAGCAGTGAGGTTCCTAAATAAGAGAACCTACCTACACACATAAGTGAAAGTGGGTATGATACTTTCACTTACATGTAAAAGAGAAATAAAGGGATAACAATGTATGATGTGCAGTGCTGTCTCACTTATAACCAGAATTTTCAGCTGTGGAGGAAGACCGCATGCTTTCCAGTGCTTGCACCTGCTGCTAATGAAGAAGTTTGAGTTAGTTAAAAAAAAAAAAAGTATTAGGATCTAGTTCAAACAAGAAAATCGAAGAGGGAGATGAAGATGGAAACTAGGGAGAAAACACTTAGTGTTGGGATAACCTTATTTAAGCTAATAAAAAGGAAAGGCTTGATTGAAGTAGGGATGATATGTCAAGGTCAATTACAGGCTGCCTCAGTCTACCCAAAGGTCATACTATGGCCCTTCCTTGGATCCCTTTTCCCACTATATCACAGCACATCCTTTGTGTCTTCTGCTTTGAGGTACTGCTACTTGAAGGAACATTAATGAGTTCCTTCAGTTGCTAGTAATAACAGTAAAATATTAACAAGACTGAAACATTTGGATTCCTTAAGGTGGGATTTATCTGCTATCTCATACTGTTAGCATGTATACTAGTCTATGTATACTCGTTACAATTTTAAATTTATGTTGAGTTAATGTGTAGTGTGAAGAAATGAGCACTAATTTTCAGACAGTTTTCTTATTCTGCTGAAGCATCCCTTACTACTTTGTCTTACATAATTAGAAGCAAGCTGTGGGGTTTCCTATAACAGCTTTAAATATTATGTCTCAAAGAAATGCTCATTTAAAGTGGGCTTGATTAAACCATTTTAAGATCAAAATTCTTGTGACCAGGATGAATCTTGATGATACAGATCCATCCCACCCAAGCATTGTGTGAAGCCTAGATCCTGGCCGCCAAACACTAAATGCCCCAGGGTGTCCCCCGAACTCTTTGATAACTAAATTTTTTAAAGGATATTTCTGCCTCTTTGAGAATACTATTAAGAGCATATCCATTATCTACTTAATTTTAACAAGAAAGGGGTGACAAACAACTTTTTTCTGGGAAAATTGTTTTTTTTTGAAGTGTCTGACATATAACAAAGACATGGTCTTTGTTAGTGACACTTTTGTCAATTATTTTTTCTTAGCAGAAACCTCATTGAGTAAGCAGTCATTCCACAAGTTCTTTTCCAAGAATGAATAGTAAGTCATTGAGGACTTTACCTGCATTCTTATGCGCACGTGAGCGTGCACAAACACACACACACACACACACACACACACACAAATTATTTTTCAGGCCATCTGATTCTGCAACCCCATGCTGGAGCTGGTAACCTGGGACAGTATGTTGCCATCTACAAGAAAAACCTTTGACTTCTGATCCTACACATTCCAGAATTTTCTGTGCAGTGTTTCACTTTCCCCTTCCTAGATGCCGTCTGAGAGAAAAAAAAAAAAAAGCTACAGTGAGATTCAAAGCCTTGCCACTGCAATCTTCTCTGTATCTGAGTAATCTGTCCTTGTCCCATACATCTTGAGTTTTCCCCAAGCAGGTATCACCTGGTGACAATTTGAGGATCAAGGGACAGTGGAGAGACTGTTGACAGGCATCAGAATTCTCTGCTCTGCTGGCCAACATTTATGGCTCACTGGAAGACACTCTATTAAAACAAAGAGTCCTGCTGCTCCGCAGTCACTCACAAGGCTGCATAGGGTCCATTTTTAAATTTTACCATGAGTCAGGATCTCACTAAATTGTTCAGGCTGACCTTGAACTTACAATCCACCAGCATTGATCCCCTGAATCACTTGATTTATAAGCATGGGCCACCTCACCCAGGCATGGACCATTTCACCCAGTCATGACCTTCTTGAAAGAGCTAATTTTTAGAGATAGTCAGCCATCTTCCCAAGTGGTTCATGTGAAAATTAACTAATATAATCTTCATACTACCAATATCCTTCCTATTATGCTCCCAGCATCCAAAGTCAGTTTTTGTCTGATCTAATCATGGCATGTCCAGTTACCAGAATAACAGATGTGGCTCATGCCCCCTAAAGCTCACTGAAATTATAATAACAAAATAACCCTAAATCCACTTATGCTGAATCATCTTTTTGTCCTGCATGAATAGAAGAAAGTCTCTTTTACTTGTTCTCTATCACCTTCCACACCCTCATCTCCTAACCAAACCTGGAGCTTCCCAAATGGATCTTCTCTACTGCTTATAGAAAACTGTAGCTCTCTGTGACAGTGCATGTGTTCATGTGCATCTCCTATATATGATTAAAACAACCCTAAGCACTATTATGACAATGGAAAATCTATAAATCTCCTAAAAAAGGCAAGAGCAACTGCATCTGTAACCTGTACCACTTGGACTTGGTCATGGGGAGGCACTGAAGCCCCTCTTTTCTGTTAGGCCTTCCCCATCTTAGTGCTGGGAAACACAAAAGTCTTCCAGAGGTGGGAAGAAAGGAAGGGCTCTGCACCTGGAATGTGGGAATGGTGCAGGCACTGTCCCTGTTGCATACAGTCTCTTCCAGCATTGTTGTAAACGTGGGTTGCAGAAGAGGTACATTAGCAGATAATGTGCACAATAGTCTGGAGTAGAGCTAGGCTTGGATTCAAATTCGAGATATCTTCTAACCTTTTCAGTTACCTTCCTTATAAACACTTTAAAGCATCAAAAAAAAAAAGCAGGCCATATGTTCTGGGTGTTAATAAAACCAGAGTATACTTTTCAGGAGAAGAAAATATTGTCTCTACTTTTCTCTTGGAGATTGGTATTATTAGGGCCTATGACCATATCTCTGCCACTACCAGGATTTCAGGCTGTGGGCAAATAGCCTGTCCTGTATGAGGAGAAGGATCTGCACCATTTTAAATAAATTTCCTGCTACAGTACTATAGTAGTACTGTAGTCAAAGACCCTGGCTTCCTATCACTTCCTGGAATCTGCAGTAAAACCTGCCTCAGCATAGGGTCACTTCAGGGACTCTGATGGGAGCAACCAAGAGAAGCCCCCAGCCACCTGCAGAGCACCTCCACTGGCAAAACAAAACAAAAATCACGCTCGCCATCTAGTGGTCTTATCGGGTAACTGTGGGGATCTGCACATCATTATCCAGAATCTTTATTAAGAAAACCCATCCAATCAGGGTTACAGTGCAGTAGCATGGCCTTTAGAGTTTTTTTAATTTTTTTTTAATATTTTGTTTTTAGTTTGAGGTGGATGTAATTTTTTAAATTTTATTTTTATGTGGTGCTGAGGATCAAACCCAGTGCCTCACGCATGCTATGAGAACACTCTTCCACTGAGTCACAAATCCAGCCCTCTTTAGTGTTTTTAAACAAGAGATTAGGTATCACTTTAATGTCTGGAACAGAAGTAAAGGTTAAAATGTTTACAGGGATTCACTGTTAGCTGTGGATGTTGTGGTTGAAGGTCTTAATGAGGTCATTGCAGCATGATTACCTGAACACCTCAGCAGGAGAGATCCATGCATCCAGCCCCTTGGATCTCAGGGTCTGTCCACCAGGGCTGAAACTAGTCAATTTTGGATGCAGGCCATTAAGGTGTAAGTTAGTGAGGTCATAATTAACTTTTCTTTTGTAAAGTGGTGAAAAAAAATTGTTCTTGGAGGAGAGACCAAATCAGGACACAGATTGTAAGCCCCAACCATGGAACTCAATGGATCATAAAAATTAAGATTTGTGAGCCACTCTGAGTCTCATATAATAAAGCTGATCTGCAACCTGAAAATCCACATTTTTATCCAGTTCTCTGGTATAACTGATGTTTGTCTGGGGCGCAGTCTTTGGGACATAGGATCAACAACAGCATGATTTAGGCTAAACTACTTCTTGCTAAATGATAGGGGACAGATGTGAGTGGTGAGAGCATGAGATTCAGGGAATAATTCTATAAAGTGTGGGTCACTGTGCTGACTCCCACATGCTTTTCTCTTCATGAAGAAATTAACCTGTAACCCTGCCTGCTTTAAGTGTACAGGGTATATCACATTTCTCAGTAAACTGTTATCTGCAGGAGAAAATCAGGTATAAAATAAATGTCCATAAGAGGAAGCCATGTTACCCTTAAGAAAGGAACTTTTGTGACTCTTTCCACATAGCAGATTCTGAAACCCAGAGAGATAAAAATATTTTTACTAGCTCTAAAATCTGTAAGAATTTATGGTTAAGAATCCAACTGGAATCAGTTGCATTGGCCAAGGTGACCTAAAGTTATCATAGTTGGATGTCATCCAGCTGTCAATTCAAAGTCAAGTAGTAGGCCTGTGTGAGACTCTTTGGAAACTTCTCTGGGATACCAACAAAAGTGTGTTGCATGAAAGGCACACTGTCTCTCTCCCCTCTCAGAGGACCCATTATCTACTATGAGAGTGTCCCCTTTCCTTGTTTATCTATTCAATAAACTCATGCCTGTTATTCTGAGTGAAATGTCTTAAATCTTTCTGACTTACTTAAAAGAATTAGAGTTTGAAAGGGAGCCTTCTTACACTCTGTTTATTTGAAGTCACCAACCTTGTATCATTAAACATTTACAAAGTTCTCATAATATACATTAAGCTTGCTCTAGCTACATTTTCAAGATTTACAAAGTTGTAGTCTCCAGCTCTTTCAGGCAAAGCCAAAAGATAGAGCTAAGATCAACTAAGATAAAGCTAAATGGTGTGACTGTCTTTCCTCACATTCTAGTGGTTAGGACCACCAGGAGAAAAGGTTGAGCCCAGTTCCTGTGCAGCAAAAACTTTTGGTTCCCACTTCACCATCCAATGAGGTTAGGATGATCATCATCCACAGTATGTGAGTCCAGGTATAAAATGTTTTCACAAGATACATGCACATTTTCATCACTTTCAAATAAAGATTTGCATGTGAGGTGTTTTATGCTAGAAACTCACCAAAACAAATGGTAAGCCTGTGCACTGAACAACCAGAAGAATTTCATCAGAGGATCAGTTCCATCCTGTATCTCCAGCATAAGGGGCTCTGGTAAATGCTTGGTTTATTAAACCACTCTTAGTTTAGAAATAAGCAATGATCTGATACCCACCCACAAATTCTATTCGGCCTATTCAAACCACTAGTACATGTAGCCAATCAGAAGTTATCTCTGCTCAAGGGACACTCAAGAAACTGGAATCTATAACCTGGCTCTACCTGTTCTACTCACTCAAGAAGTGTATCTCAATTGATATGGTTATAGAAACAAATTATTGGTTATAAGTGTATGCCCACTTATAATATATATATATATATATATATATATATATATATATATATATATATATACACACACACACACACACACACACACACACACATCAGTAAAATAAACAAAAAAAAACAACACTTTCAGAGTTAGTTTATTCACTGAGAAACATCTCCAGCCCTATTTTGTATTTTATTTAGAGACAGAGTTGCTTAATACCATGTTATTGCTGAGTTGCTGAGGCTGGCCTTGAACTCAGGATGCTTCTTCCTCAACCTCCAGAGCCACTCAGATTACAGGTATGTGCTACTGCACCTGGCCCCAAATTTGTTTTTTTTTTAAACATAAAATATGTGTGGGTAGTTCTGACTGAGACAGAGGTGACTTCAGGAATCAGTGTCTTTTCATCTCTCACTTCCCATTTTATTTTCTGGCCTCCCCTGTAGCCATAGTTGGCAATAAGCTTTCCATGCTCACTTTATAGTTATTTGTGGCCCTCTGAAAGAGTATGTCCAGACCAGCTCAAACCAACTTTGCAGGTTAAGAGCCTCTTGTTCAGAGGGGTTCATGCTATGACTTCCTGGTCTGGGTAACCTTTGTGACTCACCCCACATGGAGTGGAAAGCAGAAGGGGATTCCCAGGAAAAACACAAGCAACTTCTGGAAGAAGAGAAAACAGACATTGGAAACAAATAACACATCAGACTCCATTCTGGTATCCAGGGAAGCCATTGTCTATACTGTGGATCTGAGCATCTATGTTAGTTCATGACACTGTCCAAGAACTCAGGGCTCAGAACATCTCCACTTTATAGATGAGGAGACTAGAGCTCACAGGGAGTTTAAACTTCCTGTCAAAACCATTGGGCTTGAAAGTGGCAGACCTGAATATGAAGACAAATCCAGACTGTTTTGAATCAGTGTTGACCTCCTAGCTCAAGGCTACTCTCCATCAAGTACAAGAAGATTATCATTGACATAAAGGAGGAAGAGGGGAGGCAGGAAAGGTAAAGATCCCCTGATAGAACTTCACATAGACCCTGTACCGGTAAGTTTGTTCCTGAGTTTGGGAGGTTTCCTGCCTACCAATATCTTCTAGTGGTTGATAAACATATATATTTCCACATCACCTTTCTAATTTTGGCATTCATATTCTTTTTTTTTTTTTCACTTATTTTTCTTAAGTCAACTTCCCTGGTATACTTACAGAAATGTCCTCAAAACCTTAAGCGTTTGTGGCAGTTTAAAACCCAAATAAGTAATGCTTGCCTCAAATAAAAAATACATTAAAATTCCATGAAAGAATTTAATAAAAGTCTAGCCATCTGTTCACCATTTAATATCATCCCACAACTGAGGTAGGGTCTTCTGAATCAATTTGAATAATTAGAGCTACCAGGTCACAGAAGAACACAAATGCTTCTTCTCCACATGCAGTTTTCCATTCCTGCAATTTCCTCTGCACTCTAAGAGCAAGTCAAAGGAAGTACCAGGTCCTCTAAACCAGGATTCCAGGTTATCCTACCCCGAATGTGGCCAAGTCTCCACACGTTTCCTCAGACACTAGATCCTGGCCACTGCACCCCCTAGTTTCTGAACACATATTTTATAGGTGTATAAATTTATTCAGAGACCTTGGTTTCTTCCAGCACTATTTTGTGTGAACACTGTATAGTGTTGTAACACCCATTTTACCTTTAGTGTGATTATTGCTTTAAGTGCCATTGGAAGAAGTCAACAGGATTTCATTGTGTATCCAGGAAGCCAGGCAGTGCTAGGCCTTGCACATCTTTTCCCAATTTTCTTCTGCCTATCTGCTGCACAAATGTCTGACTTAGACCAATTTTCAGGGGGAAGACACAGAGGATACCAACCCCAGAATAAAAAAGGGCCTTTGAGAGTAAGAACAAATACCAGTCACTGTGAAGAGAAAAAAAAATCAGTCCTCAGGGACCTGGTCTGACTATCTTGCACAAACAGGTAGGACAGAGCTGTATTTGATCAATATTTCCTGATTCCTTGCACAAAGTTTTCTTTTATTCAACTGAGATTATTTCTATCACAAATGGCATTGATCTCCTTTCTCTAAGGACAGAGTGTGCAAACTTCTCATTCTAAAATGGTCTAGTCTATGGAACAGCCATGTAGTCACAATGACTTTCTCTCACCTAGGAGATGAAACACGTGACCTCCTAGAAGCTAATGATCCTATAGAAATAGAAATAAAAAAAAAACTTGGAAAAACAAAAGGATATAGAGAGCCCCACCACACGTTTCCCTCATCCTGAAGACTCCAAGACATTTCATCCTGTGGATGGAGAAGGCTTCATGTGATTGCATAAACCAGAAGGCTGCACATAAAGTACATTTCCTCTGTCTCAGAAAGCAATATGAAGTTGTTGTGGCTTGAACTCTTTTCTCTCACAGTTGGCCACTCAGCTCCCTTCTGCTCAGCCCTGTTTCACAACTGGGTTTCAGTCTGGCTCCTCTCTCAGTGCTGGTAAGGGTCATCCTTAGGAGGTCAATGCATCCCACCTGCTCAAAATCTGTACAACTACACCAGAAAGATAAGCTGAGTATGGGTGAGAGACACAAAGAGTCTACGAGTTGAGGTCCCAACAATTTAAGGACAGATATTATCCCCAAATCCTAGACTTCCAAGAAAGTGTGGTCTTGTGAAAAGGGAAGGGAGAGGAAAGAAATCATTCCCCAATCAAGAATACTTCCTCTACACTCACTTCTTGTTTTATTACTTAGCGTAAGATGTTTATTATGATTATTTTTAGAATGGCTAAAAACTATAAGAAACCCAATGACCCATTATAGCAATATGGCTGGGTATCTATGGTGCAACTATTCTACAAGCTCTTATGCAGACCTAAGAATGATGGTTTAAAAGTAAGGATGGTTTGTTTCAGATAATGTTCATATGTAAAAACAAATTGTTAATTGCATGTGTGATGAGATTACTACTGCGCTGGTTGATGCTGAATTTCTTGAGGAAAATGTTTCAACCCATATATAACTATAGTGGTCCTAGTGAACTTATTGCTAGTGCATATAAATATAGAAATACATGACTGAAGTATAATCCCTGTTTCCACTCAGTGCCTCAGAGTGGCCTGGGATACCCAACTTTGGCCTGCATGCCCTGTACAGCTGTCCCTAAGAATTTATGCTAGAAAGCTCATCCAGGTACCAAACCTGTCCTGCTTCATAGGAGGTGCCACACCAAGAAGAATGAGACTGTAATTTTCAGAGTGCATGTGGTCTTGAGGAAAAGTTTTTAAAAATTTAAGGCTTGGAATGGACATTCCTATGAGAATGAATGTGTCAGTGTTGCTTGGGGGTTGAGCCCTGACCCTAACCTCAGGGGGTTTACAATTCAGGATGACTATTCACAGGTCTTGCTCCTTCTGCAGTATTGTAAGAGAACTCAAGGTCACTAGTACCTGTCAAGAACCATGACCACAGTTCTCTGTGTCTGTTTCTCTGTCTCTCTTCTTGCCCATTTTTTTTCAGCAGGATCCCATAGGGAGTTCCTTCATCAGCACTATGTAAAGCCATATTTGGCATGCTTCTTGTTAATACTGGGTTGAAACTAGAGCTTCCTTGTTGGGGCTGCTACCTCTACTGGTCAGAAAATACAAGGGGAGTGTGGGTCATGTCTGCCATTACCAAGAGTCTGTGCCAGCATTAATCTCAGCTCCTGGACCAATATGCCCAAAAGGGGTGTGTGCATTAATTAAACCTTGAAAATTCAAGAGGATACTTACCTCAAGTTGTGACTTCCAGAAATACATTGCACACCATAGCTGGGAGCATCTTGGGCACATTGCTACCAGTCTCAGCTTGGCTTAGCTAAGGAACTGGTCTTTGGAGAAATGGCCCATCCCTCTCCTAAACATCTGAGGACCAGGCCTGGTTTGGATTCACTTACACTTAATTGAGGAAGGTGTATTTTTTGTCCCCAATATGTTTTATTTCTTTCTTGCTCCCTATTTGTTTTCCCTCTTCTCACCCTATATTCATTTTTTCCATAATCATGGTCATGACTACAGTGTTAAAGTCATCCATGGACTCATGGTCATGTGTATTAAGCTTCAGAGTCATTCCTTCAAGTGAAATCTTGTCCACACTTCATATATAAAGCAAAACTGATTCCCAAAATGCCATAGATGCTGCTACCAAGAAGCAAAAGTCAAAAACACTGAGAAGGCAGCACCTCTAGCAATTAGAGAAATGCAAATTAAAACTACACTGAGCTACCATCTCATTCCAATTATAATGCCAATTATCAGGA
The DNA here is from genome assembly GCF_964194105.1 of Spermophilus citellus. Lineage (NCBI taxonomy): Eukaryota > Metazoa > Chordata > Mammalia > Rodentia > Sciuridae > Spermophilus > Spermophilus citellus. The sequence continues at coordinate 72,680 of NW_027672930.1, read as the reverse complement.
ATATAAGTAAAAGCAAATTTTGGTGAGGATGTGGAAAAAAAAGGAAACACTCAAAGATTGTGGTGAGACTGCAAATTTGTGTAACCTCTCTGGAATGCATTGTGGAGATTAAAAAAAAGAAAAATCTAGTATTTAACACCCCACCACTTTGAACCAATTATCACATTCTTCAATATATAAATAAATATATATATATATATATATATATATATAGTAAGAGAACATATATGTATATCATATATATATGACTTGGTATCAGCATAATATAGTGTGACAAAGTCACATCAATGTTTATAGCAAAACAATTCACAAGAGTTGAGCTATGGGACAAAGCTAGATGCTTATCAACTGATAAATGGATAGAGAAATTGTTGTATATATAAACAATAAAATATTACTCACACATAAAGAAGAATGACTCTATTACATATCCCAGTAATTAAATGGACATGGAGACTCTCATTGTGAGTGAAACAAACAAAAAAACATAGGTGGAATGTTTTTGCTGATATGTGGAGGCTAAACGACAATAAATGAGAGAGGAAAAGGGGAGAAGTTCAGTAGATTATCCAAAGATACCTTCAAGAAAGGTAGAATAGATAGGAATAGGAAAGACATTAGAATGAATAATTAGAATAATTATGAATTATTGTTTTAACTGGACAAAATATCATTATTTATTTTTCTGGTGCTGAGGATTGAACCAGATCTTTACATGTGAGGCAAGAAGTTTACCAATGTACTATATTCCCAACTCAAAATAATTATGAATTATAAATAAGAGATTCTATGCTTGTATAATTTTATCAAAATGGATTCTATGCCATTAAACTTAAGAATAACAACTAAAATAAATTAAAAAATAGGGAATAGGAACATGAAACAAAATTGGTAGAATAAAAGTCTGATGATTAAATGTCTTTAGGTTCATTTCAGAATTTTTTGAATCTCTCCCTATGTGGAGTCTGCCAAAGGTATTCAGGCCTGAAAAGAGAAGAAGAAGGGACTGCACCCCTTCTGCATTGATATACAGGTGAAGGGATCCAAATGAGAAGATAATCTCAAGGTCCCCCATGTTTAACTAGGGCAGAGAGGAGCAAGGTGCTTGATTATATATTTATTTAATAGCACATACATGGAGATATATCTATAGAATTATAAAAATCTGGAATTAGTTTCCTGGATTTACAATGAAAGCCAAATGTTTTTTTTTCCTTGAAGAAAGAAATCCTTGACCCTCTTTTAACAATAAGTCTCCTCTGTATTATATGACTTTTTGCACCACTGATATTTGGGGAGCAAGATACAGAGCTCTCTTTTGAATCATATCAAAACAAGCAGGCAGAGGTGAGAAAAAAGTAATGCTGTTTTTTTTTTCTTTGTAAAGTACAGAGTGTCCATCTGCAATTAAGGATGCACCCCCTTGGCAGGGCTTTTTTGACTGTTGTAGGAAGGCAGGTGAGCACCCAGGTCCCAGTATCCAGGTGAGTGGCGGGAGCCAGAAAGATTACCCAGGTTTGCCTTGTTCTGTGGAAAGCTGCCATCATGTGGCCACCATAGGTATTTCTTTCAAAAAATGTCTCACCAGTGACCAAGGGAGCCCAGGGACAGCTGTGCTCTCTGATGTCTCTTCTGTGCTAATCTTCTTATTCTGCCTCCAGATTAAACCACTTAGAAAAAAATCAGGCTTTAATGCGGACATCCACATCCAAGTCTACTACGGGCACCTGTCAAGCCTGCTGGAAGCACTCACCAATGTGGGCAAAAGGCAATGTGTTTATTTGGCACTGAATATTTCTTTTCTGTTTCTACTGTTTTTGTTTTAGCTACCTGCCCCAGGTAGCCCATGTATCAGTCAACTCTACTGGCCTTCCAGTACTTTTACAAGATGTATTGACAACTTTCCAACAAACTGAAAGGCCATATTCATTTGTATATGTTTAAATATATAAAAGATAAAAAGTCAGCACTCCAAGGAATGCTTTGTGATAGTCTTATTATAGGAAGTGGCCCAGGTAATGAAGCTTTGAAATCAACCTCAATTTTTTTTAGCATTAGAACCAAATAGAACTTAGAACTCTGGTAACCAGGCACACACATTCCATAGAGGGTGCATTATTCATCATATTTAAAGGGAGATGCACATGATAAAGACATGTTTTCATGGTGTATTCAAACCTTCCAGGGTTCTAGGCACAAATATGTCCAGAGCACATTTGCATGTTGGCTCAGCCTTCACACCAGGACCTATGACTATTTATCAGAAGGCATTTATGGGTAAAAGAGAGCAGTTTAGAGAAGACCAATCCAGGCAAGTCCTCATCTGGGATCTGAGCTGGAATGTTTTTTGACATTCCCCTTCTGTGTGTGTGGGGGGGGAGGGAAGTAATTGAGGGGCACCTTCAATGCCAGAATTAAGTTATATTAGGACATGGGTGGTAAGATGGATATTTAAATATTGGATTCTAGTTTTTTTTTTTTTTTACTAAAATTACTATCCAAAGATCTTATTCTGTAATCCAATGTGTGGAGGTCTATGCATATATTTTATCTATTTCTAATCTGTGTATAAAATTTTTCAGTGGGAATGTTATCTTTGGAAACAGCCAGTATTAATTATTGTCCTACATGTAAATCAAAATTTTTGCCAAGCTCCTTGTAGACCATAGTAAAGCTACTTGTTAATTCTGTCTCCTGGGGAAAGAGGAAGTGCACCAGAAAACTCACAGTGATATCTGTGTTGTAAGGTTAGCTAAGCCTTCTGGAAAATTGTCTCTTCAAGAGAAAAAAAAGCTGGAGATTTCCAGAATATGCAGAACAAATACCCAAGATGAGGAATCTCCTAAACTCTAAGAATTTCACCACTTGAATCATCTACATCGCCATTCCGAAAGAATTCTAGATTGTATTATTCTCCCTGACAACATAATACATGTAAATCTTCAGATTGTATATGTGGAGAAATAACAGAAATCATTTTCACTTTGTTGTCAGTGTTTATTGGGCACTTATATTTCTTTTCTGTTGCTACTGTTTTTGTTTTAACTACCTGCCCCAGGTAGCCCATGTACCAGTCAACTCCACTGGCCTTCTAGTTCTTTATGAGACTTATATATGAACATCCTTACTAAGAAAGTTTTGTCACAAAGAGAAGTGGGAGTTACATAAACAAAGGAGGTAAATGTAGTCTATATTGTTTTATGGACGTGCCATACCAGAAAACAAGTCTCTATAGCCCCATCTGGTAAGAAGCTATGTCCTTGAATTCCTTTAGAATATTCTAGTAAGAAATTTATTTATTTATTTATTGTTGCAGCAGGTCAGCATTTCAATGCTGTTGGAATGTGATTTGATACAATTGTACATTCATTCAACCAAGGCGCAGGGACAGTATATGTGTATCCTAATGGGCTGCATCAGTGTCACAGGGATCTCATAAGACAATGAATAGACTGAGTTACACAGGTATTTATTTGTCCTAATTTTTGAATTTTTACATCAAGATACTTGCTGGAATGATTTCCTTTGAGACCCACTCTTTGAGATGCAGATTGCCATCTTCTATTTCCATGTTTGCAAGACATTTTTCTGGGCTTTTCTGTGTCCTTAGAAAGTAGGTTGCTCTAAACATTGAAGCTTCAAATACAATTGATTATACCTCCTGGCACTATTTGTATATTAAGTAAACCAATTAAAATTACCAATAATTTGAAAAGAATATCCTCATTTAATAGTCCTAACTCAGTCTTTAATGAAGAGCTAATTTGAGAATAGTTGGTTATTTTTCAGCCAGTGTCCATGTAACATTGTTCTTTGCAGCTCATAGTTCCATTCTTCAATAGATGTTTAGGTGTCACTCTTACCCCTGAATTGTGTCTAGCTTCTAGTATTAATTTGGCCAGGCCTGTTGTTTACTACTACAGCTGTGGGCTTTCCCTCATTTTTTTATTGAGCTGCGTTTGATATTTCTCTAATGATAAATCAGTAATCACTGCTTATTTTTCTTTATTCTTTTATCAATTTTATTTATTTTTATATAATTAGAGGTAATCTATTACAGAATAGTCACTTTGTGATTGGTTAAGCATTATTTCAAGGTTTTCTTGTCTATCTCTAATTCAAGATATTTTTATAATGCCAGACTGGTTTTCTTTATTTCGAGATTTAAGTTGTTAACAAGAATATTTGGTATACATTTTAAAATATTGTATTTTTAATCTAAAGACAATATTCTGAATATAAAGTTTTTAAAAATAATAATTTTCCAAAGAATCATGAAAGCTTGGAATAAAATATATTTATGCAGCCAAATGGCTTCACTTAGGTGAAGAATTTTTATGTAAGAAGATTTTGTTGTGTTTTGTTGTTGAAAGCAGATATTCCTAAGACAATTTTCTGAATAGATTGTATTAAAATTATGAAAGTAACTGTGGCATCAACTTTTTTTCTCCCCTAAAGGATCACCAATGGAATCTCCTCTTTATGCCCAGTTTGGTCATTTGTCCACCTTGGCCTTCAAATACTGTTTGAATCTAGAGTATTTTTAAGCATATTTAGCAAATATTTCCATTTTGGTTATTGAAACAGGAAAACAAGCCTGAAATATATGTAAAAGTCATATTTAAAAATTTTAAAAGTACTAATTACCTTAGAAAGTGTGATAAGTGCTATCACTTTTTATTTTTTATGAAAAGTAATTTAGATATACACTTTATATCATTTTCAATCATAAGAGATGCCTTTTTTGTTTGGGTGAAACAAAAAAGAAAGAAAGAAAGACTCAATATCTCATTGCCTTAGAAAATTCTTAGGTTGAGCAAATGGCAGTGCAGAATTTTACAGAAATGTTCTGGCAAATACCACTCAGAGTTACTGGAGATTGAACTCAGGGGCACTTAATCACTGAGTTACAACCGACCCCATTTTTGTATTTTATATAGAGATAGGGTCTCACTGAGTTGCTCAGTGCCTTGTAATTCCTGAGGCTGACATTGACATTGTGATCCTCCTATCTCAGTCTCCTGAGCCACTGGGATTAAAGGCATGTTCCACCATGGCTAGCTGTGTAAGATATTATAAATCAGTATATGCATGACATTTTTTACAAGTTTATGTGTTACTCAAAGACGTATAGCTTTTTGTTTCTAATGAAATTCTTCTTTTAATTGAAGATGGAAAGACAGTCCTGCATTGCTCCTGCCCATATTGTTGACAGGAAAAATCATATGTCATCAGATGTGTTCTGTACCATCAGAGGTTCTTTTTAGCCTGAAAGATGTTGGTAACCACTCTGGACAGTACAAAAATTTAAGTTCTGAGTAAGGGGTACTGAATGGTTATTGCACCCCACAATATATTTGACTTTTACCCTCACTCAAATAATGAGGTGTGGTTCCAATTTTGGGAATCACTCAGTGAGGTTGAGTTACACACTCCTGTTCCTTAGGAATCCTATCCCTTTTCACTTTTGGGGATAAAATGTTCCATGGAATGTCCCCTTGTGTGTCCCCTATATAAGAATAAAAAATTCCAGTGGCTCTCACTGTTTCAATGGAAACTAAAGGTTGGAGAGCCATCCCAAAGTGTATAATGGTACTTTTTTGTCTTATGTGCTTCTTTTACAATTTTCTTACTTTTTGAAATAGTCAGAGTTGTGAACACAGCATACGTCAACCAGCTCCATTGGATGGCAATGGGAATATTTGTCTGGAAGCCTCCTACACAGTGAAACATTGCATCAGCTTTAAATTTCCTCAGTCAGTTCACAGACACAACAGGAGTGAGAGATTTTTATCGAGGGAGAGGAACCTCTTCTCCACTCGTACTACTTGTTAATGTTATTTCATGTTGAGCTTTTATGCTTACAGGTAATTTTTTTTCAGTTTGAAGAGAAACAGTAAGTCTTATTTTCCAACTTGAAAAATTACTTAAATAGCCTACTAATAGTTTTAGTGGCTATTATATATTGAGGACCTCTTGAAACATGTTTTAATTCCTCCAATTGGATTCTGAGGCAAGTATAATTAGTTTCCCTTACAATCCTCACAACTGCAGATTAGAGCTGATAACTTACCCAAGGGCACAAATGATGAGCTAGGATTCCAACCCTGGTCTACACACCATGCTCTCTTCTGCATCAGCCTAATTCTTCTTTACAATTTACTCGCTAAACTTTTTTCATGCTCTTGATAATTTTTTCTCATATTGTTTTCTTTTTCTTCTTTTGTGTAGAAGATTGGCTTTCAATTTGAAAAAAAATAATTTCCAGTTTTGGCTAAAGATGGAAAAGCATTTTACTTTTACTGCTGCCCAAATGGTTTGCAGGCAAAAATCAGATGGCTTCAGCTGTGTTCTGCACCACCAGAGGTTTCTTTAAAAAATCTGAAACATTTTACCAAAAGTTCATTGTGCAAAATAAAACATTTTTATGCTTGTTATGTAGGTTATATTTAGACTAACCTCAGTTTGTGTAGCAGTGTCAGTTATTGCTATAATTCAAAACTAGAATCAATAATATTTTTTGATATGGTAATGGCAAGCAGCCATGGATAACACTTAGGATTTCTGGCCTGATCAACCGATAGGATAGATCTTTTCCTGAAATGATGAGACCCTTTTTATTTTTATTTTTTTGAGACCCTTTTTATATTTATTTACTTGCTTACTTATTTTTAGTTGCAAGTGTGTGTGTGTGTGTGTGTGTGTGTGTGTGTGTGTGTGTGTTGATGGTTGTGTATGCAGTTTATTTTGGACATTTGAAATTTGAAATATATATTGCTTAGTGAATATTTAGAGAATTGTATGTATTGAATCCAAAGTAAGCAAAGGTATACAGGTTAATTTTGTCATGTTAATAAAATTTAAAGTTTTTTTTATAAACCTTTAAAACATGTGAGGCAATAGGTCCAGCTCAGGGACTCCCATTGCATCATGCATGCTCTTATCCGGGAGTCACAGTGTTGGGTTTGGTTATATTTTGTAGAATAATTTTTTGGAGTATATAGGGAGTTGTATAACTGAACAGCAGAAGAGGACTCAGCAGTTCCAAGGGTTGCTCTTTTGTTAAGTGAGCGAGTAAACAGTGAAATGGTTTCCCAAAAACATAAGTGCCTAATGTCTGAAAATTGTGAACATGTTAGGTTACATGGAACAGGGGAATTAAAGTTGAAGAAGCAGTGATAAAATGACAAGGATGGAAAGAAGGAATAATAGAAAAAGGGAGTCTTCAAGTTAGTGTGGCAAGATTTAGTATGTCTTACCCTATATCAGACACACACTCAAATGCTGGAATCTCTTAGTCTTAACATCTTGATCAAAGGCTTTAGCCCTGAGAGTCACATTTCAATGTATGTTATGTATACACAAAGAGGGAGAGGTCTAATTCTCTCAAGGTTAATCTTCTCCCTCTGGAAAGGGAAAGGCTTAGCATTTCTAATGTAGTTCATGTAGGAGAGGTAGTAACTGAATCCTCATACCCACCTTATAGCTGTTCTCATTTGCATTTTTGGGCTCTTACAACATTACTGTCCTAAGATTATGATTTTCATTAAAACTCTGAGGTAAGAGAAGAATCTTTTATTATTTTTAAATATCCTGGTTATTTTATATTGAAACAACTCTGCTTCAATCTGTAAGTGTTTTCTAGTTTGTGTTTGTTTGCCTCACTCACCTCTCATGGTACTGAAATTGAACCCAGGGAATTCTATATCTACATCCCTGATTTTTTTTTTTTTTTTGAGAAAGAGTCTTACTGAGTTGCAGAGGCTGGCCTCAATTTTGTGATTCTTGTGCCTTTGTCTCCTGAGTCACTGGGTTTAGAAATGTGTGACACCACACCTGGCACAGATAGTTTCCTAATCTTACCTAGCCCATAAGCCTAGGTTTTGACCCTCTAAAACATCTTTATTTTTATAACTATATTTGGCCTGCTGATATGTATAGCAGATATAAAGAATTGGTGCAGGTGAATGAATGAAAGGATGTGAAGTCAGGTACTGTCTGTAAACTTCATCAGAAGAAGCAAAACTAAAAGAGTAACCAACCTCAAGACAAAAAGTGTTTAGAGAAGAAAAATATTCTGAACGAGCAAATGATATTTAGAAAAAAATGAGAATAACATATAAAAAATGAGAATAAGTTTTAGGTAATCATGGATTATATTTTTCTGAGAATATAAAGAATGCATGTTTATTTCCTTGATTTACTAAAATCAAATAGTTAATTTTCTATCATTGCATTTGCATGTTGGCTCCTAGTCTCTTGGGTCTTTCTCCTCCCCCTGATTGGGAGCTTGTATAACTCTCTGGAGTTGTAGATCCCTTAGGGTGTACTGCTACTCTATAAGGTGAAATGTTAAACTCATAATTCAAACTACGGATATCTGGGCATTATCTTAGTATCCCTAGGTCCTTCCTATAACTCTCTTAGTTTTCCCATAATTACAAGCAAGAGAGTATATAATTTACATAAACAGTATTCTCCAAATAATACTTAATTAAACATATGAAATAATTAATGAAGACATTATAGCATTATTAACCCAATAGAATGTTTTACTATTGCATTGATTCATTAGCAAAGTGAATAGTGGGAGATGTGTGACCTAATAACATCATTAAATGCATGACAAGGTTAACATTAAGAAATTCACACTTTATTTAGCAACAAATTGCATCTGAAATGAAATATAAGTAAAAACGCATGGTGGACCATGCTGTGACTCTAGGGACATAAGAAGCTTTGCAAGTTCAAAGTCAGCCTCCATAACTTAGTGAGGCCCTATGCAACTTGGCAAACCATATCTCTAAATAAAAAAGAAAAAAATCTGAGGATGTGATTTACTGATTAAGTGCTCCTAAGTTTAAGGGGCACTGAAAATTTTAAATTTTAAATTTCATATAAATCTTAAGAGACTTCTGAAATAATCAACTCTGAGTATTATTATTTCTCCAGTTGGGAAAAATGAGACTCTTTAGTAATTGTAGATTTATACTAAAATTATATCCTTTTAGGGATGCACAATTCTATACTTGTATGTCCTTATTTCTACAATATCAGCTAAAGATGTTAAAAAATTTTCAGAAAATGTCAAAAGCAATTACCCATATTCTACAATTAAGTGATTTTTTTCCACTAGGTCCCAAATACTTCAAGGGATGGGCTATACATAAGAGACTTACTACAATCTTTATATTTGTCAAAGTGTTTTTGTAAATATTTTGCTGTTATCTAAGGTACACAGTTTGGACAAATGCTACTCCACATTTGCTACAGATATGAGGTCAGAAATTTAAAAATGTCAGAAATTTGAATACAGTCTTGGACACATTCTTTGGGTTTCTATACGCTAAAAATCCTCCAGTGTTTTAAAAATATTTGATCAATGTCCAAAAGCTTTGCAAAAATTTTTCTGCATGTCCTCTCACTCGTATGAATTCTGAGGTGCTGAGTAGGGTGTGAACAACTATTGGAGACTCTGTCACCTATTTTACATTTATATAATTTCTGTTCTATCATGTCTCTGGTGTGAAATAGTGTTAAACTACTGTGAAATAAGGGTTGATTCATTCTTAAAGACACTGATGCAATGTTTTCATTGTAAAACTTCTCTCCAGTGTAAAATCTATAATGTTTAGTAAGATGTGATCTTCAATATTAAAATCTTTGCCATTCTTCACATTTTTAGGACTTCTCTCTAGTATGGGTTCTCTGGTGTCGAGTAAGTGATGATTGTTGATTAAAATCTTTGCTGCATTCTCTACATTTGTAGGGCTTCTCTCCAGTGTGGATTCTCAGGTGCTGAGTAAGTACTATTTTTTGATTAAAACTTTTGCCACATTCTTTACATTTGTAGGGCTTCTCTCCAGTGTGGATTCGCTGGTGCTGAGTAAGTGATGACTTTTGACTGAAACTCTTGCCACACACTGTACATTTGTAGGGCTTCTCCCCAGTATGAATCCTGTTGTGGTAATAGAGATGTGAGTTTGTATAAAAACTTTTGCCACACACTTTACATTTGTAGGGCTTCTCTCCAGTATGAATATTTTTGTGCCAAATATGTTGTGAGATGCTATTAAAAGCTTTGCCACATTCTTCACTGCTGTAGGGCTTCTCTCCAGTGTGAATTCGCTGGTGCTGAGTAAGTGAAGATATGTGAGTAAAACTCTTGCCACACATTTTACATTTGTAGGGCTTCTCTCCAGTATGAATCCTGTTGTGGCAATAGAGATGTGAGATGCTATTAAAAGCTTTGCCACACTCTTTACACCTGTGGGGCTTCTCTCCACTGTGGATTTGATGGTGATGAGTAAGTGATGATTTATGACTGTAACTTTTCCACACAATTTACATTTGTAGGGCTTCTCTCCAGTATGAATCCTGTTGTGGCGATCAAGATGCGAGTTTGTATTAAAACTTTTGCCACACACTTTACATTTGAAGAGCTTCTCTCCAGTATGAATTCTGTGGTAATTTTTAAGGCTTGGTTTTCGACTGAAACCTTTGCAAAATTGTTTACACATGTAGGGCATCATTCCAGGGTGTGTCCACTGGTGACAAATAAGATTGGAGCTTTCATTAGAAGTTTTGTCACATTCTTTGCATTTGCATGGCATATCTTTTTTATGAACACTGTGATGTTGAGTAAAGTTCTTGAGTGCATTGCATTCTTCACATTGGTAGGTCTTCTCTGCAGAATAAATTTTTTAATGTTGAGTAAGCGTTGAAAAACTTTTTAAGGCTTCCCCACACTTTTTATATTTACAGGTCTTTCCTTCAGTATAAATCCTCTGATACTTAACAAGTTGTAACTTTTCACTAAAAGTTTTTTCACATTCTGTAAATTTGTAGAATTTATCACTGTCATAGTATCTGCTGTGTTTAAAAAATATATCAAAGCATTTGCCTGCTCAATACCTTCTATACTTACCGGGCTCTCTTTCTCTATATATTCTCTTGTATTAAGCAAGCTCTGCACTGTATCTATGTAGTGCACTTTCCAGAAATCTGTATCAGAATTGTCATTGAGCAATAGTGGGGAAGTAGAAATTTTTCTACAAATTTTAATATTTTGTCCATTTGGGCACAAAGAAAAATTCATCTTTTGTTTCAGAAAAATGGACATTTTATAAAAAAACTCCCAAAAAGTTCACTTTTAGAAATATCTTTTCTGTGCAAATGTTTGACTGGAATTTTAACTCAGTGCTACTTTTATAATTGGCCAAGTTAAAAACTGATGCATGGACTAGATTTCAAATTTTCCACTTTGCATTTCAGTTCAAAAATGGCTATGGATTTATTCTTAAAATACATATAAAACTCCTCAAAATAATTGGAATACATTGAAATTTTGTTTCAGATATTAATTTTCTCTGGTGTCTTTTGACCATAAATTTTTTATCATAAATAAAGACTAATGATTGATTTTGTCTATTATAATACAATTTTTGAAATTTACTCTCACCTATATTTTCCCATTGTTTTTTTGGTTGTAAATAGTCAAAATCATACTTTCCATATCTTCCTTCTCTTTTATTCCCTGCTCTGGTAAAATTTCTCGAGGATGATGAGAAGTCATGGCTGTAATAAATAAAATAACAAACATGTTTACTTACTGTACTGGGCTGAGTATATTTTGAAAACCTAAGAAATTACAGCAAAAAATAACAACAGGGGAGTGGATTTTTAAATCCAAGTCTATCATTACTGTAGAAATATATAAATCAAATAAAAATACACACAGAAAATTACTTTGAAAATTTTCCTAATCCTCTTTGTGTTCACAGTATCCAAGATGAGTACATTACTATGGAGAGTAATATAATAGAGAAAAATACATTGTGTTACATAAAGATTTTCCTCCTTCAGAATATATTTTTTAAATCTACCAACTTTCTTCTGTTTCATTAAAATATAAAAATATGAAACGTGAATATTTGGGGACTGTTCAAAAAGGGCTTCCTGCTTACCAATAGACGAAAACATGGCTAAATAAACTGTAAGCAAAATTATGAATTACTCAAAGGGAATAGTCAATTATCATTTAAAAGAAGATTACTGAACTAAACCCACACACAAAAAAAACAGAATAAAAATTAGTCAAGAATTGTTAATAGTAATAAGCAGAACATGTATGTTTAAAGACTTTATTTAGAAAATGTCTGAAAGAGTCAGGGGTGGTTGTACATAGCAACATAGGAGGTTGAGCTAGAGCATCAAAATTTGAAGGCCAGACCAAGTAAAAAATGCAAAGTGCTAAATCGCCCTTAAGTTCTCTTTCCAGTACTAATAAACACATCTCAGAAAATAGGAAAAATGAAACATCCAGGCAGCTCAGTTTTCTCCAAGTTGTAAAGACTCAAAGTAGGTTTTAATCCAAGTTTAAAAACTCAGAATACTGAGAGCATCCAAGAGAAAAAGATGGGCCACCTAGAAATGTGTAACTATATAATTGTGAAATCCTTAGTCGAATCCTCACAATACAGGAAGGAATTTGAGTCTCTCTATATTCAAGGGATGAAAGAATAAAATTATCAACCAAGACATTATATTCACAGCTACTACCTTTCAAAAGAGAAGGAAAATGAAGACTTTAAACATATAAAAATACACACACTAATCATCATCACTGGATCTGTTCTCCAAAAATTACTACAGGTAATCCTCCATAATAAAATGTAAGTGCACAGCATCATAAGTCTCATGAAATTTTAACTATTTCTTGGCAAAAAACAATTCTATTTTAATGTAATGATGGGTCTCCAAACATGTAATTTTGCAATAGAATTTGAAAGAAAAAAGCATAGCAACAATACTGTTAATAGGCATATACACCTGTAACAATAATATAATTTTAAAAGGACACATAAATATATTCAGTTTTTTAATAAAGTGAAGTCAAGTTGATACTCATACAAATTATGAGTAGGAGATTCTTCATTTTTAGAGTTTTTTGTTGGCAACTGCAAGATTACAAAATTCTGATAAAACAAAACTTGGATATCTGAATTAACTCTAAATATTGCAACTGTAGGTAGTCTACAGGATACTCTAAATCTAAGAACACACACATACTGAAAGCAAAATGATATAATAATGACACATACAAAAGTGATCGAACAAAACCTGGGCTGTCTAAATTATAGTACACAAAACAGAGTTTAAGACAGTTATAGGACATAGAAGATGTTTTAAATTAAAAAAAATAATTTTGATAAGAGGCAAAAGAGAGAAAAGGAACCTTTCTCTAGGTTCTGAATTAAGAGTAAAAACATTTGCTACATACTTCATACTTTACAAACATTATTTCCCTGCTAAAAAAATATACTAAAACTTATAGCATTTAATGGTAAATGCAAACAGGGAGTCAGTAGACAGAGTTCTTAGTGAGTGTGGCAATAAGCCCTCACATCAATAGCAAATTAAAAACATTGCACACCAGTGTTGTTACATTATTATTCAACAGAGCCATCCCAGGGGATGCAAACCAAATATCCCTTGAAAAGAATGATGAGCCATATTGGAATATAAAACTACAGAACTTTGAAGTCAAAGAATTTATTCTAATTATATATTTTGCAAAATGTATGTACACTAGGTTAACTGAAATGCCACAGAAAGAATACTGCAGAATTCTACGAACATGACCTCTCTAAACTAAAAAAGAAGCTTTCTGAACAAAAGGGAATAGTTTTGTGATGAGGAGACAGAAATGAGCCCTTGCTTCCTAGGCATTGTGGGTTTTTTTTTTCTTTTGAGATGTAAACTTTGTAGAGATATATTGCATAACAATTTGAATTAATGTTACTGAACTGTATATTTACAATTTTGGAGACAGTAAGTTTTACTTTGTGGTTTTGATTACACTGAAAATTAATAGATAAAGAGAATTGCAACATTTCTCAAAGCTACATTTAAAATAATGTGGTCTTTATCCTTGAAATAAGAACAAGCTCATCAATATACAAATGATGTGCATGCATGTAATCTCAACTACTAGGAAGTCTGAGGCAGGTGAATTGCAATTTCAAGACATCCTGAATAACTTAGTGAGAACCTCTCTCCAAATATGAGTGAAAAGGAGCTCGGGGTGTAGTTCAGCATGAGAGTATCACAGCCATCAATCCCCAATACAATTACACATAGAAAACTTCAATTTCTACATACATGGGCAGAATGAAAAGCCAATCAAGATAAAATACAAAAGTCATGTACAAAAGAGGCTTAATATTTATACAAGCAAAAGCACATATAATATTTTGGCAATACAAAGAAGAATCATACATATCTTAGTTTGTGAAGCAATTAACTTATATGAGGAAACCCAGGCTATAACATGGAACCTACTGTACACAATTAAAAAAAAGAGAAAAAAAACAACCAAATTGTAAATATCCACAGATGTATTATTTTACAAATCCTCTAACTCAAATAAAACTTACACCATCTCTCAAAACAGCAGTCTTTGTCCAACTTGACATTCATTCCATGGCAATAATTTCACAAAAAATCCATTACACATATCAGAAAGAACAGTGATAAGGAAATTTTAGTGAAAAAAATATATACAAATAAGATTACAGACACTGACTTATGATAGTAATGTATTACAATGGGTGGACCTAGAGGTCTCCATAAATGTGCAATACTTTCCTGCAAATAATGGAAGAAGGGCAGGAGTTATAGAGTAGTGATAAAGAGCTTTTCTAGCATATGTGAGGCCCTGGGTTCAATTCTCAGTTTCATATATGGATAAATAGGAAATTCATTAACAACTAAAAATATTTTTTTAAATTATGGAAGAGCTGTCAGATAATATTGACACTCACAAGGCAAGGAGAGTTTTTTGTTGTTAATTTGAATGTATGGAAATATTACTGGAGGAAAAGCAGGATACTACATAATTTTAAAGCACAAAACACAGGACAGGTTTTTCTATGATAACAAGAGAAAAAATTCAAAGCTTCTAAAAAATGTTTTCTGTTGGATAATGTCTCAATGAACCTTTTTGAATTTAGACTTCCTCCTCTACCTCAACTATGTCCTCTACTATATGTGGGCCACAGGATTTGACATCAATGCATTCCTCTAAGTCAACCATATGTCAAGTGAAAGAGATATATCATGCCAGCAAAGGAAAACATTAAGGATGAAAATAAACATCATTAACATTGTCTTGTCAGCACCAAGAACTACAACATCTTCTTTATTGAAAGCATAAATCTGCAACACATTCTTGTGGAGAAGTTCCCAAACGATATACTTCAAGGGAAGAAAACTATATAATGATAATTAGGAATTTTGAAGGAAATTTATGCTCACCCACAAATACTAGGTTGCTGTAGGTCTCCAACATCACTTCTCTATATAAATTCTGCTGAGCAGGATCCAGGCATTCCCATTCCTCCTTAGAGAAATCAATAGCCACATCCCCGAATGTCAATGGCTCCTGAAATAAAAATTCTTAGATCAATAGAACTTGGACCAAACCATTATTCAGTTTTTAATATGAATTAAGAGTTAGTAGAACTGACTGTCATGTAGGAGAGTGACTTTAATTATGGAATAAGGTACTTTGCATTATGTAATTCAGAGGAAAATACATAAGTCTAAAAACAGTATATATATTCCATATCAGAGTGAAGTGAAGGATATATGTCATAATCCAAGCAATGAATAAAAGCCCAACTCCTAACTTTTCTGCCATCAGTGAATGTGAAATTTGGCAGAAATTTCAGATGCAAATCAGAGTTGTCAAAGATATTCTCATAAGGAGATTGTGCACAAGGGAGACAAAAAGACTGGTAAAAAAGCTTTTAAAAAAAGTCTGGTTCCTATTCTCTCTGCTTTCTATCCATGAGATAGATTGAACTCCCCAGTACAATTAGTTTCAAGTATCATCCATGACACATTCCCAATGTGTAAAATATTCATAAAATATTAATGTTTGGAGACATGTAAAGTGACACTTCCACCTCGTGAAAAGACAAACTTGAATTATTTCAAGTTCTATAAGCAGTTAAATGAGTGAATAAATTTGGTATAATAGAATGAACAATGGGTTACAGAAGACTTCAAGGAGGAGATTAAAAAAATTCTTAGAGGTAAACAAGAAAATAGACACAACATATCAAAATCTCTTGGACACTCTGAAAGCAGTACTAGGAGGAAACTTCATTGCATGGAGTTCATTCCTTAAAAGAATAAAAAGTCAATAATTGATCTCATACTTCATCTCAAAGCCCTAGAAGAACAAATCAACAGCAAAAGCAGTAGAAGGCAAGAAATAATTGAAATTAGAACTGAAGTTGAATTAAAAGAAACAATTAAACCTTGACAAAAAGTTGGTTCTCTGACAGATCCCTAGCTATGCTAATGAAAAGAAGGAGAGAGAAAATACAAATTACCAGCATACATGATGAAAAAGGAAATATCCCAACAGACTTGTGCAGGACTTCCCATTTTAAATCCATAAAAATGTCAATAAATTTAAAAGCACTGAAATTAGGACAAGTATCTTTTATAACTACAATAAAATTAAGTTAAAAAAACATAAAATTTTAAAATTTGCTAACATGTAGCAATTAGACAGTGTATTTTTAGGAAGAAGAAAAGGTAAAAACAAGAAAATAGTTTAGGTGGATAAATAGACGACCCCCAAGTAATTCACAGGTGGCTCCTTGAAAGTCAATGAGGCCCTACGTCAAAATACAACATAAAAATGGCTGGGGATAGGTCTCAGTGGTAAAGTGCTCCTGGGTAAAACCCCCAGTACAAGTAAAAACAAATAAAAAACAACAAAGAAAACAGCTGGATGGCTATGCACATGTCAGACAAAATCAGCTGTAACAGAAATTGTTAGACAGAGGCAAGAACATGATATATACTCGTAATTACATATATTAAATTATATATTAAATACATATGCACATTTATGATAAAACTTAAAATATATAATACATATCAATAAAGGGGGCAATCTCACAAACTAACTTATAAATGTATACATGTCAAAAAAACAATGCTCCAAAATATGTGAAGTGAAAACTATCAGGATTAAAGGAAGAAAAATTTCTCCAAAAAGGGGTGGATAATTTGTGATATCCCATTTTCAAGAATGAATGAAATGTCTAGCAGAAAGTTCATGTAAAACAAAACAAAATGACTTGAACAACAGTATAACCCTTCTAGGTCTAGAGGACTCTATAGAATATTCTGCCCCGAAGAGTAGAATACACATTTTACTCCAGTGTGTAGGAAACATTATGCAGAACTTGCCATTTTAAAGCCATAAAAATGTCAATGAATTTTAAAGCACTGAAATTAGGACAAGTATCTTTTGTAACTACAATGAACTAAAGTTAATAAAACAGAAAATTTAAAAATTTACAAACATGTAGCAATTAGTGAACTCTTTAGGAAGAAGAAAAAGAAAAAAAATAGAAACTCGTTTAAATGGATAAAAATTAAAATCAAACATGAAAATGAAAGCAACATGCCAAAACTGATGAGATGCAGCTAAATTAGCCCTCAGAAGAAAATTCATAACCACAAAGGCCTACATTATAAAAGAAAAACTGCCCAAACAAATACCTAAATTTACACAGTACTAGACAAAGAGAAGCAAGCTGTAATCAAATTGCACAGAGGATAAATTTTAATAAAGAATAGAACAAGCATAAAATAAATAGACAAAAGAATTAAGAAAACAAACTTGATTGTTCAAAAGATTTACAAAATTGATTGTTCAATTAACCAAGCAAAGAGAGAGAGAGAGAGAGAGAGAGAGAGAGAGAGAGAGAGAGAGAGAGAGTACTCAAGTTAATAAATATAAAAAAAAAGTGAGACCACAAAAACAGACTCCACAAAAAAATTAGAAAAATTTAAGGGCATATTATGAACAATTGAATGTGAACAAATTTTTACATAACATCCATCAAAACTGACTTAGACATAGAAAATCTCAAAAGACTTAATAAGAGATTGAATCAGTAAAAAAAAAAATAGTAACATCCATATCAGAGCTGGGCATGGTTGGTGTACACCTGTATCCCAGTGACTTGGGAGGCTGAGGCAGGAAGATTGTGAGTTCAAAGCCAGCCTCAGCAAAAGCAAGGTGCTGAGCAACTCAGTGAGACCCTGTCTCTAAATAAAATACAAAATAGGGCTGGGGATGTGGCTCAGGGGTCAAGGGCCCAGGAGTTCAATCCCTGGTACCCAACAACAACAAAATTCCATATTAGAAATGTGAAGTGAAACTATCAATCTATATCTAACTCTAAAAACAGATAGATAGCTTTGTGTGAATTAAATCCTAAGGTCTCTATGAAAGAATTATTTAAATAAAAAAGTTCAGCATTTGTGCAGGATATAGCACCAATCAATACAATTTTTGTAGCTGAACAATAAATATTAAAAGCAAAATTACTTTTAAAAATTCCATTTATGGTAGTATCGAATATTAAATACATAGCAAAAAATTAACAAACAAATATCTCTTGTAAGCAGAAAATACTATAGAAAATGTTTAAAAGAATAAATAGGCATTGACTATTTATTGATAAGATTAATGTTGCTGAAATGGTAAAATGCAAATTAATTTACATATCAATGTAAATCTTACCAAAATTCCCACATGCCATTTTTGAAAAAGATGTAATAATAAGCCTAAAGTGAATATGGAAGTTCAGTCAACCTCAAATACCAAATACAGTTTGTTTGTTTGTTTGTTTGTTTGTTTTCAATAAAAATATAAAGAACAAAACTGGGAGACTCATACATCCCAATTTTAAAGCTCATTATAAATTTTCAGTACTCAAAGAAACTGGATCCCTATTCCTCACCCTGTTCAAAATAAATTCAAAAGTGGTAAAAGACCTGACTGTGAAACTACAAAATAAACAAGGGAAAGCAATTTAAGACTCTTGTAAGGACAACAAATGTTTTGGACAGAATTTTGAAATCACAAAAAGTAAAAATTAAAAATTCCATTAAACTAAAAAGTTGATGAACAGCAAAGAAAAAAAGGGGGGAGGGAATCCTTATAAAATGGGAGAAAATCTTTGCCCAGTATGTGTTTGATACAATCTTCATATTTAGAATATGTAAAGAAAAAAAAATCATAACACCAAACAAACAATCAAAAACTAAGTAATGCCATTCAAGTGGGCATATGAAGTAGACAGTTTTTCAAAAGAAACAAAAAGTTCCAGCAAACATGAAGAAAAATATTCAATATAAGTAGCCTTCAGGAAAATGCAAATAAAAAATACAATGAGGAAGACTGGAGAAATAACTCAGTAGGTAGAGTGCTTGCCTTGCATGTGCAAGGCCCTGGGTTCAGTCCCCAGCACCACAAGAAAAAAAAATACATGAGGTATCATCACATCCCAGTAAGAATGGATAAATTAGAAAAGTGACAAACACGATGTGGATGTAGAAAAAAATCAACACTTAGGCACAGGTGTGTGCAAGTAAATTGGGTAGCTGATATGAAAAACTGTGCATATTAGTCAAAAAATTAACAATAGCTGTGATCATGGCACATGACTAATCCCATATATTTAAGAAGCTAAAGAAGGAGGATTACAAGTTTAAGGCCAGCTTGTATAAGTTCAAGTTCAAACAGTGCAAACCCCTGTCTCCAATAAAAAAGAAATATGCTGGAGGCCAGGAATGGTGATAAATGTCTGTAAAGTTGGCAACTTGGGAGACCACAGGAGGAGGATCCTGAATTTGCTGCGAGGATAGGAAACTTAATGTAATGCTCCCTCAAAATATATAATAATAATAATAATAATAATAATAATAATAATAATAATAATAATAAAATAAGTCACTGTGATGTAGTCTAATTGTCAAATGTTTGCCAAGCACATGAGGCTTTGGTTAAGTCTTTTGTATCTCAACCAAATAATACTAAAATAGAATTACCTTGTGATTCAGGTATCCCACTTGGGAGTATGTAATGAACAAGAATGAAACCTTCATCTGATACCTGGATGCCCATGTTTATTGAGGCACATCCCAATTGAAAAGATATAGAATCACCTAGGAATTGTGTGACAGATGGATAAAGAAAATATGGCATATATGTATGCATACATCCATAAAAATGAAATCCTGCCACCTGCAACCAATTGTATGAAATTTGAGGGTAGAGTGGTAAAATGAAACAAAACCAGACACATAAATACAAACAATGCATGCTGTCCCTCGTGTGGGGGAGGCTAAACCTGAATTTAGGTTGGTGATTTTTAAAGGTTAAAGAGTGAAGGTGGGAAATGAGAAAGGGATTTCATCAGTGGATGTGTCATATGTGTTAAAATACCATGCAGAGACCCTTTATTGTGTATATATAGTACATCTTCATCAAAGCTATTTTGAAAATGTTACTGTAATCAGTACTGAGTCACACTTACAAAATGATTAAATGGAATAATATTCCAGGCATGGTTGTGGATGCCTATAGTACCAGCAACTCAAGGGACTGAGGAAGAAGAATTGACAATTTGAGGTCACCCTTGGGAATATAGCAAGATATTGTCTCAAAACCAAAGAAATAATGAACTGGGGATAAATCTCAGTGGTAGAGTGTTTCTAGATTCAAATTCATTACTGCAAAAAAAAATAAGTAAATGGAATATAATTTAGAAATAGATCCTTATATTTATGGAATATGATCTCAAACACTATCTCACACTTTTCACAATTAATTTTAAATGGAAGGGGCTGGGGATGTGGCTCAAGCGATAGCATGCCCGCCTAGCATGCGTGCAGCCCGGGTTCGATCCTCAGCACCACATACAAACTAAGATGTTGTGTGTGCCAAATACTAAAAAAAATATTAAAATTTTAAATGGAAGAAAAGTGTAAATATGAGAATTGGGACTACAAGATTCTTGGGAGAAAACATGTAAAAATCTCATAACCCTGCATTGAACAATGGATTCTTAGAAAAGACAAATTTTCTTTGTTTCTCTTTGGTACCAGGGATTGAACCCACGGGAGCTTAACTACTGAGCAACATTCCCAGCCCTTTTAAAAATTTTACTTAGAGACCAATTGCTCAGTCTGGCTTTGAACATGTGATCCTCCTGCCTCAGCCTCCCAAACTGCTAGGATTATAGGCATGTGCCAAAAGATACTGCTTATAATGCCACATATTTAGAAAGTATCTACAGGATTTTAGATATGAGGTTTATGATGTGGCATAATAAATTTTGTGAAGGGTAAAGAAAAATATATTTATAATTTAGCCAATATGTTTTTTTTTAAACTATAGACTTCATCTAGACTTCCATATATACTATTTGAAATTTCACTGTCCCCAGTGGGGACTTCTATCTGAAAACTCCAACCACATTTACCTTGTATAAGTCAAAACTGGAAATCCATTTTTCTTAATCTATAGACTTAAATAAAATTGAAATTTCTCAAGAGTAAAGATTACTCCTCTGGAGCCAAATGATCAATAGCATTGTGTGGAATCATATTAGCTAAAGGGCTGTAAAAGAAATATTAACTAATTAACTTCTGACCCCAAGTAACATCTGTATACTTGTCGCTTCTTCATGTAGTCATGAATGCATTGTTGAGTCACAAAAAAGAGAAATATAATAATTTGGTGGTCATATTTTTTAGCAAGTTATGAATTATCATGAAAATGGTTCTCATTTTCACCGAACACACAGAAGTATCAACAGAGTCAAGATTAAGCCTATTACATTCACAAATATCTTTGTTCCTTTAATAATTATTTGTTGGTACAGAAAATTGAACTCTGGGGTGCTTTACCCCTGAGCTACATCTCCAGTACCTTTGTTCATTTTTAAATTTTACTTTTTTTATTAGTGAATTTCAGTTACACGTAACATTAAGTTTTATTTTGACATGAAATCATACCACTTTTAAATGGGGATTATTCTGAGTGGTGAGATTAAAATAAATACAAATATTATATAGCCATAACCACATCCAAAGTAATGAAAATTTCCTCAACTGTTTTTATGACTTTTATGCTTCTAGCTATTACACAAAGGACTTTGATCCATTTTTTAATTTTATTTTTGTACATGATGTGAAGTACATATCCAAATACATTTTTTCTTCTTGTGGATATCTAGTCATCTCAGGGGCATTTTTGCTTTAGCTTTCACTCTTGAAAAATATAAGCACTGTGTGTGTTTGTGTGTGTGTGTGTGTTTGTGTGTGTATGTAATCCATCTGAACACCAGTTACAAATTGCTGCCCATGCAAGTCAGGAAAATTGCTCCCCACACAGTTACAAAATGCTGCCCCCGACCTGCAAGGTCAGCTTAACTTAAGGGCAGTCCTGTGAATTTCCAGGGACACCAAATAAAACATAGACACACTTTACCTTTACACAAGCTTCAGGACTGCTTCTACACTCTTGACCTCAGGCTCCCCAAAAGGGAGGCCAAGAGAAAGTCACCAGAGGCTGGTGAGAAAGTGACCACATTCAGAAGAGAGCTTTTATTGGAGGACACTTGTTCTTAGAAAGTTCTATTCAAAAAAGGCCAGAGGGGGCAGGGTTACAAGAGACACATGAGGGTAAGTCAACCCTCATGAATAATGCCTACGTCTGAAGACCCATCTCTCTATCTAAGCTGGAACAACACCCAAGTCACCACAAATGTAGTAACTGGTCAGAGCCTCCTGCTTCAGGACTGGAAGGCATGGGTCATTCAGAAGGGCTTCCCACATATCCGTCCTTCTTTCTTTGAAAAACCAGGTGATGGGTCATTATTTTGAGTTCCTGAATTCTTCTTCTAGGGGCACAACATCCTACAATTACAACACAAGAGAGAATAAGTAGCAATGATAACAATACAAGAATATACCATGCAGAGTGTTTAAGAATGTTTCCAGGGTTAAAGCTGTTTAATTCTTTAAGTATTTGATCAGCTAAAGAAGTAGGATCTGAAAAATTAATCTTACATTTTTGTATCTTGAATCTGATGATGCAGCTCCAAAAGATCCAAGCATTATTCTGCCAAATATCCAACAAATGGTTTTGAAGCTTCTTCCAATACCATTAAGAAGCATTGCATTTGGCAGCAGTATCGCACACTTACTTATAGCATGACATTTAGGTCTTTCCTTGAATTTCAAAGTGGAAAGTTCATTATTTATATTCATGACAGCAGTCTCTAAGGCATTTAGCGTGGTCACATTCCTTTAATCAACATTTATTTGATTGTGAAGAGCCTTGGAAGTATTCTGAGCCAAATAATTAAGAAAATTTGCATGTTGAATATTTGAGATATGGCCACCAAAGCTGTCACCATGGAAGCAATTAAAGAAACCAAGGGAACAACTCTCACTATTATGAGTCCAAGAGCATGCTTAGGTCTCGCTAGCTGGGTATCTATTTGTTGTAAGACTTGAAAAGCAGCATCAGCCTACCATGGCTCTGAAATATTTCCTGGTAATAAGGCAAACGAGGGCTGATGGAGCATCATCGTTCCTTTTTCTCTATTATTTCTGGTGATACAATTAGTTAAATTACATTTATCATATGTTACAAGATATCTATCATCTTCCCTTTTAACTTTTACATTTCCTGTAATTAAAACATAAGGAGATTGAACACAGGCCCTTAAGCTGTAGCAAGAACCTTCCTGTTACAGTTCTTGCCTACAAAGTCTGGTAAAGCTTTGTCAATAAAATGTAAGAATTCTGAGGCAGCAATTAAGCACCAAACATCTTTCTGAATGCCACCTTCCCTGAAGGTAAGGATGCTACTAACAAATCCTCCAGGATTCATGGCATTACCCTTGCATAACTGCCTTTTGTCAATTTTAGGAGACCAGTCCAAAATATACCCACCATTTCTACACACCTTATGCTGTACTTGAAAAGTACAAATAAAATTTAAAGTTTCTAGTATTAACGATAAAAATGAAAAAGAGATGGAGGGTGCCAGATCTCTAGACTCTGGAGTATAAGCAATTGAAAACAGACTTATGGCGCTGGGGATGTGGCTCAAGCGGTGGCGCGCTCGCCTCGCATGCGTGCGGCCCAGGTTCGATCCTCAGCACCACATACAAACAGAGATGTTGTGTCTGCCGAGAACTAAAAAAATAAATATTAAAAATTCTCTCTCTCTCTCTCTCCCCTCTCTCTTTAAAAAAAAAAAATAGAATTACAGGTGTGTGCCACCATACCTGACAAAAATTTAAAAAAAAAACAGACTTATGTGCAATTTTGCCTTGAGCATAGTGGTAGGATTATGATGTCTACCCCCCCCCCCCCATTGGTATGGGGTACTATGAGAATTTGAGCACAAATCACAGATTTTATATATATTTCAATACAGTCCATCAACAAACTCAACATTAAATTTAAAAGAAAAAAATTAAATCTCCATTGTTTAGGTCAAGCCCTAGCTACCAGAGATCCAGGGATCCTGAAGGATGAGTGGCTTAGGTGAAAGAAGAGGAGACAGGACTATAGTTGCAAGTTATGAGCAGCCTTCAGAAATACCCACTGCCCCTAGAGGGGCCTTTATTTTTAAACATTTTTTAAAAGTGTTTTTTCATGTAGTTAATGGATAGATTCAAAGCTCAAAATTTCTTTGATTTACATAATTTTTAAGAGTTACAATATTTTCAGATATATATTAATTACCTAAGATATTGAGTGCATTGTTTAAAATATTTTCCTGTAACCTTTGCCAATCACGATTAAGCTTTTACATTTTCACCTCAATCAATAAGTGCTAGACTACACAACTCAACTACATGTATCTTGACCTATTATTAACGTTTAACTTTAAAGCACATGTATAATTATATCATTAACCTTTAACTTTAAAGCATACCTATGATTATTGGTAAGATTTCTTACTTGTAAAGTCCCAATAAAACACTTAAAGTAGTTAAAGCCTATTACTTAAAAGCACTTTTCTGAAGTGCTTCTAAAATGTATGTATATTAATTTTATATTATTCTATTTTTAATTCCAAAGGTAATTTTCTTTTTCATATGACCTATTTAACTGCTTTCTTTAAGAGTTTCTTTGATACTTTTCCAAAATACAACTATTTTAATTTTTTTGTAATCTTTAACAAAAGAGCAGGCTCTTCAACACAACCCATTTACCATTAATATTAACAATGTGTTTCCCATTTTTATCATGAATTCCTGTGTAAGGCAAAGGAGGGCCTGTTAGTGGGGGGAAATGTATGTTGCACAGATTGTAGATTTAGAATGTGGGGCTTAGTGCAAATTGTTAAGTTTTTCACAAGAATATTGGGATTTGTAATATTTTCTTCATAAATTTTTGAGGAATAATGCTACTGTTTGTGTCCTGACAGATATTAAAACACATCTCCAGGCATGTCTTAAGTGTACCTTCAGTCTCATTTTGGAAATTTTCCTGCCATTTCCATCAACATGTACTTTTATTATTGATTGATGTATACCCTATTATCCATATCATGAGTATCATAAACAATACATTTAACCTTCCCCATGGTTTCAGTTTCAAAATGGTGTAGCTCTGCCATGGCATCCCCCATGCTGTGACCCTGTCAGACAGAGGGTGCAAAAACAACTTAACCACATTATCTATAAGACACCACGTATTTTCCATATGACTTCTGTGGAACTTGTGATTGAATCTCGAGTTCCAGCCTATGGTGGGTCAATTAATTGTCACTGGATAACAAGTCATTCTAGAACTTATTGGCTCACTCAACCCCTGAGCCAAATCCCCAGCAGTATTTTGTATTTTATTTAAAGAAAGAGGTTTCACTGATTTGCTTAGCACTTCTCCCTTGCTGAAACTGGCATGGAACTCATGATCCTTCTGCTTCAGCCTTCCAGGACCCTGGGATTACAGGAGTGCAGCATTGCACTCAGCTCTGTTCACAATTTTAATGCCAGCATTCCCTCTTTGCCTTATCAACTATTTTTATGCTATATTTCAAATTGATGCAGTATTTCTAATTTTTCCTCCAAGAACTGGATGACACTTTATAGATTTTGCTTTCTCTTTGAGAGCATTTCACATGAGAAAAAAGCAGACACAATGAGTTTATTAGAAGTGATGTGAAGAAAAAGGTGACACTTTAAAGAGAGAGAATGTGTCCTCTCTGTAAAGAGAAGAGCATGGCTCACTTTGTCTCCAATTTTATTAGAGATCCAAAAAAAGATTCTAAAGAATCCTGCCCAGGTACACTTCTTGACTTTGGACTGACAACAGGATAATATCAAACTCTCAAGTATCCAGTGCCATGAAAACTTTAGGTTAACTAGCCTCATGTTCATGATTTATAATTGAATTCTTAATCATAAACTCTTGCAGATTTTATGGTTAGTAGGAATTATCTTTATTTCCCTGAGTTCCAGAATCTGGTCTTTAACAAGATCATGAAAGTCTCCCCTTTAGTGTAACTTGCGTTCCTCTTACAAACATTATTTTGAACCTGCATTTCTCCTGCAGATAATAGGTTGTTAAAGAATGTAACACATCTTGTCCAGTTAATCCAAAAAGAATGCAAGTAAATTGCTTCTTGGAAAATAAAGCATAGGGTCAATGTGTTGAGACTATTTATTTATTTATTATGCTGTGTGTTGAAATCAGAGCTAGTTGACCACTGAGCTACATCACCAGCTCCTTTTTTATATTTTATTTACAGACAAGATTTCATTGATTTGCTTAGTGGCTGGCTGATACGTTGCTGAGACTGGCTCTAAATTCATGATTCTCCTGTCTCACCCTCCCAAGCTGCTAGGAATACAGGTATGTGGCACCATGAACAACCTACCATTTACCTTAAAGGTACTTCAGTTCTTTTACCAGGTTCTGTGAAAAATACTACAATGAAAATATAGTATTTTCTATGATCTAATGACTCCAATTTTTTTTAGATACATACCCAGAATTACTACTACTGAATCATATGACATTTTTATTTTAACTTATTGAAGAACCTTAATACCATTTTCAAAAATAGCTTTATTCAATTTATATTTTCACCAGCATTTTTACAAGTGAATCTTTATATCCATGCTCATATGCTCTGGATCACCTACTATCTTTCAGATTTTTTATTTTTTACTTCTAAATATCTTAATTATTTACTTACTAGTCATATAAACAAATAACTTTTATTTTATTTATTTGTTTTTTATGTGGTTCTGATGCTTGAACACAGTGCCTCCCATGTGCTAGGAAAGCACTCTATAACTGAGCCAGAACCCCAGCGCCTATCTTTCAGATTTTTATCATAGGCATTCTGACAAGACTGCTTAGGGTGAAGGAAAGTTTTCATTTGACTGATGCATTAAATATCTGAGGCAAGTGTGTTATATTCCAGGCTGTAAAGTAGCTAGAAGAAGAGTGTACTGTATTTTCTGTGGTGAAACAGGAATCTGTGATTTCTAACACATTTTTTTAACACTACTGCTGCAAATTTTAGTTTTTGGAAGTAGTTATAAACAATGCAAATCCAACTATTTGTAATGTATGAATATTTGCACATGCTCAGTCTCTGTTGCTTATAGAAATTGGATGTTTAGGATATACTCCCTGGAACAGAAGTCACTAATTTTAGATGCTCAGTACATGGAGAAACTACTTCTGAAAACGAGTAGAAGGCCTGGAATTATTACTGGGGTGAACGAGGGTAGCTCAGGGCTCAGAAAGTGCTCAAATATGATTGAGTCTATCGGTAGTTTGTTTAATTTTCCCCTTTGGTACCTATAATTGAGTTGAGAGAGAAGCAATTCTTCCAGCAAGAGAAGTTAGCAAAACCACTGGAACTTAGGCCTAGTGCAAATGACTAGAAACTTTCTCTAGAAACTTCCAGATGACTGGGAGCAAAAAGTAACAATTAGCATTTTGAAGATCATTCTCAGAAAACACCATAAAGAGTAGCAGAAATATCTGAGGGGTTCACAATTTGGAATTCATTTTTTAATTTGTTGATAATTTTATTATGGAGTCACTAGAGTTCATTTTATAGTCTGAATACTATGAAAAAATTAAATATGTAATGTAAAATATTTTTATCCTGCTCAGCAACTTGTTTTAAAAAATAATTTCACATGTATGACCTCCTCAGCAGCCACATGAATGTTTATAGCAGCTCAATTTGCAATAGCTAGACTATGGACAAACCTAGGTGGTTCTCGAAAGATGAATGGATAAAGAAAATGTGGTATATACAATCAATGGAATATTAGTCAGGTTGAAAGTAGACTAAAATTATGGCATTTTCTAGTAAATGGTTGGAGTTGGAGAATATCATGCTAAGTGAAATAAGCCAGTCTCGCAAAATCAAAGACAAATGTTTTCTCTATTATGTTGATGCTAATTCAGGAGGGAGGGGGCACTGGGGCAGAATCGCTTTACCTTACATTAGGTTGGGGGAAGTGATGGGATTGAGGGGGGAGGGATGTGGGAATAGGAAAGATAGTAGTAGATTGAAACAGACATCATTACTGTATGTATACATTTGACTACATGACTAATATGATTCTGCAACATGGACACTCAGAAAAATGAGAAATGATATCCCAACCAAGTATGATATACCAGAGTGTATATATGTGCATTCTACTGTCATGGGGATGAAAGAGGGTCTGGGGATGTGGCTTAGTGGTTAAGAACCCCTTGTACTATAATGAGTGAGAGAGAAAATAGGGAAGACAAATCAGAAGGCAGGATGGATCCACACAATCCCAACAAGTTTCCCATAATCCCTACCCTCCTTACCAAGTACTTAGGGTCTGTGTGATATTGGTCCATCTGTGAAAATTTGAAAAAAAAATATTTTTTCTTATGATCTGGAGACATAGAAATGGACTTGCAAATTTTTTACCAGGCCTGGTAGAATGGGTTGGGAACAGTAGTCACATCCTATAGAATTCCAAAGTGATTACTTTAATCGAACCACTTCAGCTGAGTTCCCAGCAAATGTGACTGCCATTGGGGTAATGGTTCAGAGACCACATTGCTCCAGTTTTAGATGACTGTGAGGTCAGCCTGGGCAACCGAGTCCACCACTGTCTCAAGAAAGAAAAAAGAGTGGGGGGGGCTTGGTGAGGGTGTAGCTCAGTGGTAAAGCAGCCTTGGGTTCAATCCCCTGTGGAGACCAGTGACAGTGATTGGGAGACAAGTGTCTGAGATGGAGGTTTCTAATGATGTAATGGCAGTGGCATGCTTGGTGACTGGAAAAGTTTCTATGCAAATGTATAGGATGCCTGGTTGCTATGGCAATGCTCTCCATGGGGGAGACTCTGTTGTGGGAGACTTTTCAGCTTTGACCTTATTCTCAGGCACAAAGTTCCTTGCTAAGACAACTGCATGGTTCACCAGTTCCACTGTTTTAAAGGAAGCTTTAAAATAACTTTAAAGGATGGACTTTCTTGAGAACTGCAGGGTGCTCTTAACATTGCACATTCCAACTATACATTGTAACTGAGGAAATAGCTGCATACTGTTGCTAACTGTGTAACTTTCATAAATACAAAGAATAATGCTTGCATAGTCTTTAACATGATCAATGAAAGATACACAATAAAGATTGCTGGTGTAATTCTTTTTTTCTTTTTTTTAGAGAGATAATTTTTAATATTTGTTCATTTATATTTTTAGTTTTTGGTGGACACAACATCTTGTATTTTATTTATATGTGATGCTGAGGACCAAACCTAGTGCCCCACGCATGCCAGCTGAGCATGCTACCACTTGAGCCACATCCTCAGCCTCCCATGGTTTCATTCTTTAGACCTGCTGCTCCATCATAGAGCAGTGATCTACCTGATCCCAGATGTTGTATCTTCTGCGTATGTGACTCTTTATTTCTTCCAATGTCCCATCAAACATTGCCAGAACCTGCTAGTTTGGCCACAGTTTTTGCAGCAATCCCCAGTAGCAAAAATAAATAAACACCATCAATCTCTAATTAAATCACTTCATATGTTTTTTGATATGTTAAAACAAGGTATATAGAAACTAAAAATTCCTATAAAATCTGATGTGCTCCTCAGAATGTTTAATAGTCTAACAGTATCTAGTTCATTAAATATGGAAAAATCAGAGTTCTATCTGGGCATCCTGAAATGTTTAAACACAGTCACTGATAATCACAGAGGAAAAAATAAAATACCAACCACAGAAACACAGATATTCTCTATCTCAACATTTGCCTTGGGTAGATTACTGCTACTTTGATGATCTGGTCCCGTCTGCAAGTATCAATACCCAATACCAAATATAATGAAAATTACTAATCCTATCAAATCAACAACTGGTATATATTTTGGCCTCAGATTTGGCTAATACTTTCTGTTTTCTCTATTTCAATAGCATTCTAATGCAAATTGTCCTTATCATTAACAGGACCAAATAAATTTTCAGACTACTCATCAGCTTTTCACAAATGACCTGAACAGAGACTCACAGCGTCACATTTTTTACAGGAGCACATCATAAATTACTGACATCCTCCTCCAAGGTTGCTTGACACACTCCTTAAAGACAAGAAAATCTGACACCTTTTAGACTGCCCTGACCAGGTGGTAACGTGTTCTTCACTTATCAGTTTCACTTGAGCTCCCCAATGACATCATCTATAAATCAGAGACCTCCATATGGAATTCCTCCACCAAAAGGCTCTGAAAAGACAGGCACGTTTAGCACCTTCATAGACTCCTGCACAATAAAAGCTTTCACAAACTCTTTATGATAAGGACATTATGGCCACTTGTGATGACAACCAATTACTGAGGGTTCCCAGAGCAGGAAGCTTCTCCTCATGGACCTTGCTATATTATTATTTTTTAAAACCATACAATTGATTTTTATTGAATTGGTGAATTTTACAGAGTTCCTTAATTAATAAACCATGCCCAAGAATCCAAAGAAGAAAACAATATAATGGACAAGCCCATCCACCCATCACAAAGTTTATTAAAACTTGGTTCCTAATGCATTTTTCTTGGGGGTACTGGGAATTGAACTCAGTGGCACTCAACCACTCAGCCACCTCCCAGCCTTCTTTTTTATTTACTATTTGAGTGACTTCTTAGAGACAGTATCACTGAGTTCTTTACTCGTTGTTATCCAGGGAGGCCACCTTACAAATCACAACCCTTGGGCTACGGTTGTGGTTCAGTGGTTGACAATGTGCCTAGCATGTGTGAGGCACTGGGTTTGATTCTTAGAAAAAAAAATTATATATATATATATATATATATATATATATATATATATATATATATAAAAATTTTAAGAAAAATGAAAAGATGGGCTGGGGATGTGACTCAAATACTAGAGTGCTCACCTGGCATGCATGGGGTGCTGGGTTTAATCCTCAACACCACATTAAAAATAAAATAAAGATGTTGTGTCCACTGAAAACTAAAAAATAAATATTAAAAAATTATTTCTCTCTTTAAAAAAAGTGAAAAAAATCACAATCCTCCTGCCTCAGAATCTTTTTTTTTATTAGAGAGTGAGAGAGGAGAGAGAGTGAGAGAGAAAGATTTTTTTAATATTTATTTTTTAGTTCTCGGCGGACACAACATCTTTGTTGGTACGTGGTGCTGAGGATCGAACCTGGACCGCACGCATGCCAGGTGAACTCGCTATTGCTTGAGCCACATCCCCAGACCTGCCTCAGAATCTTGAGCCACTTGTATTTCAGGTGTATGCCACAGCACCTGGGGAGTCTCAAGAATTTTGCGAATTTCAGAGTCTTTCATAAAATAACAACAGTGGAATCTAAGCCTGCTGCAAGTCTTTAAAACTTCCAGTACACTGTACCATTAAATACACCTCTCCATGTTTATCTCAGTTTGTTTCACATAAGCATCACACTACAAAAGTTTGTGAGAAAATGCATACATGAAGGACAATATGTGCTTCAAGGTCCAAGAGGTTACTTGTTATTATGTTTGGCCCCCAAATTATGTCTTTGGTATGAGAAATAATATTTTAATTCTCATTTAATCATTGTACATTCTCACTATTTGCTCAGCTACAAACCCAAATCCATCAGAAGGTAGCCATCCACCTGCAAGCTCACATGACAACACTATTGTCCAAAAGGGACAGGCAGGTCCTGTCAGGAGATTCAGGAGCCCTCCTAAATGTCTTGATTCCTGCACTGATGTCCTCACCAAGACTGAACCCCTACAAAGAATGCCCACATCCCAGGACAGCTGCATTCACTCCAGTCCCTCACACTGCCCAGGAGCAAGCCTGCAACTACTGCCTTTGGATTTATTACAAAAAAACTCCAGACTGCGTCAAGTGCTCACACACCTCTATGCAATATTTCTACTAAATCAAAAATGTAAAACTAGGAAATTGCCACACTGACTCATTAGCTGCAAAGAAAGTTTTTGGAAATCTTGGGAAGCATTCAAAACTATTTTTTAAAGAAGAACTTTTACTGGATGGCTTAGGCTGTATTTATCAAAAACAGAAGGGCCACCGTACACTCTTTTGGCCTTCCTCTCCAAATGAACACCGAGACACAGCAAAAGGCTGGAACAGAGACAGCAGTGACAATCAACCCATCTTTGGCATGATGGCAAATTTCAATATTTGGGCACAAGTATGTAAGGAACTCTTACCAATGATCACACAAGATCCATGACACCTGAATAGGTTGTGGGTGAGGTTTTGCTCAGGAGTCTTTGAATCCTTAGGACAAGTAACTGAATCCTTTAGCCTGAGCAGAAACAGCCCTATCCACAGCAAGTACTGCACAATATCACCTGATTGGAGGCTGTAGCTTTATTAGTGATTTAGGACACATGAGGCTAGACACCCAAGGAATGTTCCAGGAGCACATTGATTAGCTGCAGGGTTCTGAGGGGTATCACTTAATATTTTTTGGATCACTTCTTGGAATTTCATTGATCTTCATTTACATCCAGTGGGACAGGGATGGAGGTTTATATTTTTTGTAGGGGTATACATAAATGTGGTTTTTGTTGTTGTTGTTGTTGTTGTTGTTGTTGTTCTGATTAGTTCACAGAAAGTGCTTTGTGTACCAATTGAAATATTGGTCAGAGTTCTTCCAAGCTTTGCCAAAAAAGCAGAAGTCTGTGTTATAACCCACATTGAGATCTTTGCAAAATCTTTTCCTGACATTCTGTTGAAAGAAAATTATGGTGAAGGTCTCTTGAGAAGCTTATTTAAGATTATTTTGTGGAGAAGGGAGTGCTGCTATATTAGGACATCAGATTGGGATGCTCCTTATCAAGCCTTTGGTCATGTAGTGTGTA
The DNA here is from genome assembly GCF_964194105.1 of Spermophilus citellus. NCBI lineage: Eukaryota > Metazoa > Chordata > Mammalia > Rodentia > Sciuridae > Spermophilus > Spermophilus citellus. Next base: position 39,411 of record NW_027672930.1, on the reverse strand, counting down.
TTAAGAAAACCATGACACAATTTTTTTCCAGGGCAACAGAGGTACTCTAAAACAGAGAGAAATCAAGCTTGGGTTTTCTGGCATATTCCACCTAAGTATTATTCATGGGGAGAAAACCTAAGTTGAATGTAGTTTTTTTTAAAACAAAATTCACTGGTATAAAAGACTTTTAAGAAGGAAGAGATCAGCTGCAATTGTGGAGGAAACACCTGCAGAGCTACATCTGCTGATGTGGTTATCAGTGGGGTCCACACTCACAGAAGCAGCAAACTCACCACCTGAGCTATGGAGCGTTCAGTGCTAGAATGCCTGCCTAGCATGCACAAGGCAGGATTCATTCCCCAGAACTGGGAAAAGAAAAGAGAAAGCAACTCAAGTATAGGGCAAAATATATTTTGAGAACGTGCCTCTCTAAACAATATACACAAATGACATTATTTTATAATGCTCTTTAATGTGCCTCCATACAGCACAATACATGAGCCTTAGAACAAGCACAACTGACAAGAGTGGTGGTCCCAGAGTCATCAACAGATCAATAAGCAATCAAGGAAAAGGAAGAGGCCAGCTGCAGGGTACACAGACACTTCCCTATGGTCCCAGCTGCCAGGCTCACCCCATCTCAAAAAAAAAACAATTAAAAGGTCTGTGGAGAAACTCAGTGGTAGAGCACTCCTGGGTGAAATCTGAACAAAGAAAGAGAGGAAAGAAGTTCAGAAGAGCCATTTCACCAATCTGTACCAAAGGCTGGAGTGGAGAGGCCTAAACTAACATACACAATATGTAATGAAACATTAGACACAAAAGACTCAAAATACAGGAAAATGGAATGTAACAATAAGAGAGACTTAATCCAGGAAAATGGAATGTAACAATAAGAGAGACTTAACCCAGAAAAACATGTTGCTTTCAAATCTTCATGCTGATGCAATACTCCTCTCCAACCCAGGGTGCAGTTTTGTTACCTCTGAATAGATTAAAATAAAAAAAGAAAGAAAGAAAGAAAGAAAGAAAGAAAGAAAGAAAGAAAGAAAGAAAGAAAGAAAGAAAGAAAGAAAAAAGAAATGAAGGCACACACACCATTTTCACACACCTACAGTGGTTATCCAAAAATAAATAAATAAAATAAAATTTTCCTCAAGTGTGAACAAGTTCAATTGGATCTGAAACAAGCAAAGTTCTCACCACATTTCTACATACAGGGCTTTTCTCCAGTGTGATTTCTTAAATGCTGTTCAAAGGGACCTGGAAAGTTGAAAATGTTACTGCAATTTTTAAAGATAGAAAAAGGATTTTCACAGATGTGAATTTTTTTATGCCTTTGGAGAAAATTTTGAAAGCTGAATACTACCCCACATGGCTTATCCTCAGCATTTTCTACAGTATGAGTTCTTTCATACAACTGAACAAAACTAGAACAGCTGAACCCTTTATATTTCTTACTTGCATAGGATTTATTCTTTTTATTCCAAAACAATATTCCCAGTCCTTAGGAAAAAATGAGAAAACTAGAAGATTTCCCACATTTCTCACATTCACAGGGCTTCTCTGCATGAGTGTTTTCATATATAAGAAAGGAAACAAAGCTAACAGAATGTAGCAAATCCCCCAAATTCAGAGGGTTTGTTTTTCAATGTGAGTGAAATGGCTTTGAAGGCAACAAGGAAAATGGAATGATTTGTGATATTTTTCACATTTAAAGACTTATTCAGTTGGATGTGGTGGTGTATGCCTTTAATTCCTGAGACTCGAGAGGCTGATTCTGAAGAATCAATGTTGGAGGCTAGCCTCATCCCCTTAGGAAGACCCTAAGAAACTCAGCAAGTCCCTGTCTCAAAATAAAAAGTAAAAAGGAACTGGAATGTAGCTCAGTGGTAGAGCACCACCAGACTAAATTCCCAGTGGATCGATTGATTGATCTCTCTCTCTCTCTCTCTCACACACACACATACACACACACACACACACACACACACACACACACACACACACACACTTTTAGCAGTGTGAGCCTCTCTTGTCTTTAAGGATGATATGAAGTGTGATTTACAATATTTCACATTCAAAGGATTTTTCTCCAGTAAACTTCCTACATGTATATGAGTGAAACAGTAGTAACAGAAGAGTTTACCAATTGTTTTCATGCATACAACTTCTATGCAGTATGTGTTCTTTCACATGTGTGAAGCAGACAAGATGTGGAAAAGTCTTCTCCACGTTGTTGACATTCATTGGGCATCTCTCCAGTATACATTCTTCCATGTCTGTGAAGGTCACTGGATCTAGCAAAGGCTTTGCCACACTGGTTACATTCTTAGGGCTTCTCTCCAGTATGAGTGTGTTTATGCATCTGAAGGTAAAAGGCAGTAATGTAGGCTTTTCCACATTGTTGACATTCATAGGGCTTCTCTCCAGTATGAGATTGTTCATGTAAGTGAAGGTAAGAGGACTGAGTGAAGGCTTTTCCACATTGCTTGCATTCATAGGGCTTCTCTCCAGTATGAGTCCTTTCATGTCTGTGAAGGTCACAAGATCTAGCAAAGGCTTTGCCACACTGCTTACATACATAGGGCTTCTCTCCAGTATGAGTTCTTTCATGTCTGTGAAGGTCACAAGATCTAGCAAAGGCTTTGCCACACTGCTTACATTCATAGGGCTTCTCTCCAGTATGAGTTCTTTTATGTATGTGAAGGTCATAAGACCTAGCAAAGGCTTTGCCGCACTGCTTACATTCATAGGGCTTCTCTCCAGTATGTGTTTTCTGATGGTTTCTAAGTAAGCAGGGATAAGCAAAGTCTTTCCCACATACCTTACATTTGAAATGTGCATTCCTTGTTTGTGTGATCCTGTGCTTTTGAAGACTTCTGTGTGAGATAAAGGTTTGACCATCTTGTTTACATTCATAGAGTTTCTCTCCAGAATGAGTTCTTTCATGTCTTCTAAATAAAGAGGAGAAATGAAAGGCTTTCCCACATACCTCACATTGCAAAGGTTTACCTCCACTGTGTGTTATCATGTGTCTTTGAACACCTGCGAGAGAAGAAGTGGCTTCACCACATTGTTGACATTCATAGGGTTGCCACCCAGTATGAGTTTCTTCATGTCTTTGAATGTCATTGGAACAACTGATGACTTTCCCACATACTGTACATTCATATGGTCTATCTCCAGTTTGTAACAACCTTTGTGTGTGAACACTTTTGAGAGAAACCAGAGATTTCCTATATTGTTTAAATTCACATGGCTTCTCTTCACATTCCTCATGCTTGTAGTATTTGTGTCCAGAGTGAGATGTGATGTGCCTATGAAGGAATGAAGGACATATGAAACCTTTTGCACACATAATGAAGTCACATGGATTTACTCTATTAAAATTTTTCTTTGTTTGATTAATAATTGGAATCTATTTGAAGGTTTCCCCACACTACTCTGTGGGGAAAGTTTGAAGATTACCATAGGACTTCTTTGAAGAAGAAGTGACCAGCACATAATTGATACCTAACTCATTCAAAATTTTCTATTTATTTATAGGTCTTTACATTTCTACCAACATCAGGTAAAGGCTAGATTTTCTGACTTGTTAAAGTTGCCTGAAAATAAAGAGATTGAAAGGAAACAATCCTTTGCAACACAGCTTCTCTGTGGCTAGTATTCACATAGTGATATTCACATATGCAATTCATACTACTTTTTGCTTGTCAAATACTTTGAAAAGACTGAATACCTGTTACAGATAAGTATATATTTCTGGTAAAAAAATATTATAAAAATAAATACATTTCAAGTTATGCATACTTCTTTGGTTGGTTTGCTTTAAAAATTATATGACAGTTCTCAATTCCTTCAAAAATTCCGCTTGTGAGTAGAGTTACCTTAGGTTGTTTCCAGAGTTTTCAATCTGAACTTTAGTGGTCTTGTCTTCCCACTTGTTTCCTAAAATGAGAGAACATAACAACCTTTATGAATATTTAGGAGCTAGAAATGCTTTGCCAAATTGTAGGTGCCATTTATGCTTCAATAATTCACCAACTGATTTCCTTTTCACCTTCTACATAAATGACCAAAATAAACATGAGTTCTCTATTTTATTAATTTTAAAACCATCATTATTACCTATAGAAGCCAGGTTTCTGAGGACTTCCAGCATCACATCTCTGTAAAGGTTCTTCTGGGAAGCATCCAGAAAAGCCCACTCCTCCTTGGTGAAGTTCACAGCCACATCCTCAAAGGTCACTGAGATCTGAAATATCCCACAAATGTATAGTGGAGGCCAGGAGAGATTGACAGCATGAGAAATCTGCACTCAACATGCATGATGTTCACATGATTCCCTGGCCTCCTGATTAATTCCATGATTTGGTCCATCAAATCTTTACTGCATTCAATTTCTTACACCCATTCCTACACTAGAAATTGGCTACTCAGAAGGCAAACATCATAGTGATTTATACCCTTCCTTTGGTGAGTTCACAGGAAGTAAGACAGGCTCCCAGACCACTCCTAACTTCTTTAATGGTTGCACCTCTATTACATGTCCTAGAAACGTCCTGTGTGGTACAGAGCTAATATAAGCACTTCTGATAGTACTTATCTTTAGAAAAGAAAGGTGATGAGTAGAAAAATGCAGGAATCCTGAAAATAAACATTTGAGAGAGATTCTGCCAACTACAGTGGCTCCCTGTATCTACATTGTTAATATAGGCAACATGGTATTTACTGATGTCTTGTTTCCTCTGAAAACCTATTGTTCCATACTTAAAGAATTGCCTAGAACCAGCCCCCACTCCCACCCTCTGGGCATGGGGTCACTAAGGAGATTCCTTCATAGACAACATTTAGACAACATTTCACACAGGTGGTCACAATATGTTAACTGGAGATTGAGCTCATTCTATGTGATTACACTAAGAACAAATAGCAGTTTGCAGGTGCTTTACTCCAGAACAAATATAGTCAACTAGCTTACTATTAAATGACTAAAACATACATGAGTTCTCTATTTGGTTTATTTAATTTATTTATTAATAAACACAACAATTTGATAGTTTCTTATGGTTACTGTCAAAGCAGAATGGGGTAAGTAAAATGATGGCATGTGTCTTAGAAATAAATCAATGAGGACTTGGAAGATGGAGGCAGATGGAGTGCATCACCCCCATGTACTGTGTCACTGTGCAGGTGAGTGATGAGTTAGAACGGCCAAAAGCTATCTTGTTAGGAATTTCCAGCAAAACTGGGGTGCACCAAAACCTAGAGGAAGGATTTCCATCTCCCGAGGATCAGTTACTGGGGCTCAACCGCGAGCGATTTGTCTGCACGGAGATTCAAGCAGCTTATTCAGTGACTTGCCCCACTGCTAGAGACTGCGGCGCTCGCCAGGAAACGACAAGCTAGCAACGCAGAGATACAGTGCTCCTGATTCTGTGGGCGCCTTCTGGCTGTGCCCTCACTGTGCTCAGTGCTGAATTCTGGGTTTGAGACAGGGGAAGGAGGCAGTCCAGTCCTGTCCTCCACACCGGTCAGACCACCGAGGAAGCCAGCGGCCACCATCTTGGAGAGCTGACATCACCATCGCCAGTTTTTGACTGATCGCATCTCATTCAGTGATAGAGCAGGTCTGTGACATTAAAACCATTTTCCATACAGTGGGGAAATCACATAAAATCTCTCCCTGGCTTTCTGGGGGTGTGATTAACAGAGTGAATGTGAGTAGAGGCGTGGGGTAAAGGCAAAGGCACCTGACCCCCAACTCCTCCCTCCCACCAGCGGAGAAAACAAAACCTGTTTTGCCAGCTCTAGGAGGAGGGGCTAGTGGAGAAAATCAAAACAATAAGGTGCCGGTTCCCAAAAGCCACACTCCACATCCAGGAAACTGCAGGCACAGAGTGTAGTTTGAACTGCCGAGAGGTACCACACGGGGATAGACCTGGCAGACAGGAGAAGCCAGGGGACTAGAAACCAGGAATTAACCTAAGCTAACAGGTTTTGAGAGACACCAGTGGGGGGAGGAGGGAGCGGCCTCACACGGACTGTTTCCTATGGCCGGAGGACAGAATCTTGGCCCGGAAGGCACAGCACCACCTACTGGAAGCGAAGAAAATAGAAGCTTAACAGTGTCCCTTTTTCTTTTAATTTTTTTTTAATTTTAATTTTTTTTTCTTTTCTACAATTATACTATTATTTTTTTAAATGTAATTTCTATTTTACTGCATTTTATTATTTTTTATTATCATTTCCTTTTCTATTCTATTATTTTCTCTTTCTTTCCTCTGTCCCTCTGTCTTTCTTGGTTTGCTTCCTTACTTTTTCCCCATCTTTCCTCTTAAGCACGACCACCCAGATTACATACAACTTACTAAATGCAAATAGATGAATACTACGAATCAGTCCATAGTCCGACTAAGCCCTTAACTACCCCCAAGTACTCCTGTCTATTCTCTTGTTACTATCCGCCTGCATTTGAGCAACCCCCCAAAGAAGCTAACATATACTAACCTCCATACAATCAAAGCACCCGACCTCATCATAAAATCCTAAGTTCAAAACTCAATTCTATACATGCCATCAAATTCTGTAGGCCTCTAATGAAACTAATGAATTTACCATAAAGCACAATTAAACCCAACATCTCTAAACATTGTCTCCTAACACAAAGGAGAGATATTGGAACTATGAAAACCAAAACAACTTTAAAGAAGAAAACAGAAACACAGCAGTCAAACAGAGTTGGACAGCAATGTGAGCACCATGAAAAAACAAGGGAAAAAAGGATTACAAACAATACAGGAAAGCTTAAATTCACAGGAGTACCTAGAGGCTTCAGAAAAATGGACAGAGAAAGAACTCAACGCATACCTAATTCAGATGGAACGGAATCTTAGAGAAGACTTTAGACAGCAAGTCCAAACAATTAAAGTATACTTTGAAAATGAATTAAATAGGCAAATTCAAATGGCAAAAAATGACCTATACCAGGAGATAGAGATTAAAAAAAAATCAAACAGTAATCCTAGAAATGCAGGAAACCATAAACCAAATTAAAAATTCAAATGAGAATATTACAAATAGACTAGATCAAATAGAAGTCAGAACATCAGATAATGAAGACAAAGTGTATCAACTTGAGAAGAATATAGTCAACACAGAAAGGATGCTAAAAAATCACCAGCAATCTATCCAAGAAATATGAGATGTTATAAAAAAAAATTGAGAGTCATCAGGATAGAAGAAGGTATAGAGATTCAAACCAAAGGAATGAACAACCTATTGAATGAAAGAATCCTAGAAAACTTCCCAGATATGAAAGATGGAAAGGATTGCCAAATCCTGGAAGCCTACAGGACCCCAAACATACAAAACCCTAATAGACCAACTCCAAGAACATAATTATGAAGATATCCAACATACAGAACAAGAAGAGAATATTAAAAACTATGAGAGAAAGAAGGCAGATTACATTCAGGGGTAAACCAATTAGGTTGACGGCTGATTTTTCATCACAGACGTTGAAAGCAACAAGATCCTGGAACAACATAGTTCAAACGCTGAAAAATAATGGATTCCAACCAAGAATACTGTATCCAGAAAAATTAAGCTTCAGAATTGACAATGAAATTAAAATATTTCATGATAAACAAAAGTTAAAAGAATTCACAGCCAGAAAACCAACACTGCAAGGCATTCTGAGCAAAACACTACAGGAAGAGGAATTGAAAAACAGGACCCAAAACTAATTTTGGGAGGTATCCCAGTAAACGGAAGAACAAAAAAGTATAACCAAAAAGGAAAAACGAGCCATATTAAAATAAATAAATAAATAAGCATGTCTGGAATTACAAACAATCTATCAATAGTAACCTTAAACTTTAATGGCTTAAATTCACCAATCAAGAGACAAAGGCTAGTAACCTGGATTAAAAAAATGAATCAAACAATATGCTGCCTTCAGGAGACTCATATGATAGGAAAAGACATACACAGGTTGAAAGTGAAAGGCTGGGAAAAATCATACCATTCACATGGTCCTCAGAAGCAAGCAGGAGTGGCCATACCCATATAGAATAAAATCAACTTCAAACCTAAGTTAATCAAAAGGGATAAAGAAGGCCACTATACACTGTTAAAAAGAACCATCCACCAACAAGACAAAACAAATATCAATATGTATGCACCAAACAATGGTGCTGCAACGTTCATAAAACAAACTCTCCTCAAGTTCAAGAGTCAAATAGACCACAACACAATAATTATCGGTGACTTCAACACACCGCTCTCTCCATCGGACAGATCCACCAGACAAAAGCTGAATAAAGAAACTATAGAACTCAATAACACAATTGATAACCTAGTCTTAACCAAAATATATAGAATATATCAACCATCATCAAGTGGATACACATTCTTCTCAGCAGCACATGGATCCTTCTCAAAGATAGACCATATATTATGCCATAGGGCAACTCTTAGTAAATATAAAGGGGTGGAGATAATACCATGCATCTTATCTGATCATAATGGAATGCAACTGGAAATCAATGATAAAAGAAGGCTGGAAAAATCGTGCATCACCTGGAAAATGAACAATATGTTACTGAATGATCAATGGGTTACAGAAGACATAAAGGAGGAAATCAAAAAATTCTTAGAGATATATGAAAATACAGACACAACATATTGGAATCTATGGGACACAATGAAAGCAGTTTTAAGAGGGAAATTCATTGCCTGGAGGTCATTCCTCAAAAAAAAAGAAAAAAACAACAAATAAATGAACTCACACTTCATCTCAAAACCCTAGAAAAGGAAGAGCAAAGCAACAGAAAATGTACCAGAAGGCAAGAAATAATTAAAATCAGAACAGAAATCAACAAAATTGAAACAAAAAAACCATTGAAAAATTGATAAAACTAAAAGTTGGTTCTTTGAAAAAATAAATAAGATCAACAGACCCTTAGCCATAATAACGAAGAGAAGAAGAGAGAGAACTCAAATTACCAACATATGGGATGAAAAAGGCAATATCACAACAGATACTACAGAAATACAGAAGATAATTGGAAATTATTTTGAAACCCTATATTCCAATAAAATAGAAGATAGTGAAGATATCAATAAATTTCTTAAGTCATATGATTTGCCCAGATTGAGTCAGGAAGATACACACAATTTAAACAGACCAATGACAAAGGTGGAAATACAAGAAGCCATCAAAAGACTACCAACCAAAAAATCCCTGGAACAGATGGATATATAGTGTAGTTTTACAAAACCTTCAAAGAAGAATTAATACCAATACTTTTCAAGTTATTTCAAGAAACAGAAAAAGAAGGAGATCTTCCAAATTCATTGTATGAGACCAACATCACCCTGATACCAAACCAGACAAAGATACTTCAAAGAAAGAAAACTACAGACCAATATCTCTAATGAACATAGATGCAAAAATCCTCAATAAAATTCTGGTGAATCGAATACAAAAGCATATCAAAAAATAGTGCACCATGATCAAGTAGGATTCATCCCTGGGATGCAAGGCAGGTCAATATATGGAAATCAATAAATATTATTCACCACATCAATAGACTTAAAGATAAGAACCACATGATCATCTCGATAGATGCAGAAAAAGCATTCGGCAAAGTACAACATCCCTTTATGTTCAAAATACTAGAAAAACTAGGGATAACAGGATCTTACATCAACATTGCAAAAGCTATATATGCTAAACCTCAGGCTAGCATTATTCTGAATGGAGAAAAACTGAAGGCATTCCCTCTAAAATCTGAAACAAGACAGGGATGCCCTCTATCACCACTTCTATTCAATATACTTCTCAAAACACTGGCCAGAGCAATTAGACAGATGAAAGAAATTAAAGGCATAAAAATAGGAAAAGAACTTAAATTATCACTATTTGTGGATGATATGATAATATATCTAACAGACCCAAAAGGGTCTACAAAGAAACTACTAGAGTTAATAAATGAATTCACCGAAGAGGCAGCATATAAAATCAACACGCATAAATCAAAGGCATTCCTGTATATCAGTGCCAAATCTTCTGAAATGGAAATGAGGACAACCACCCCATTCACAATATCCTCAAAAAAATAAAAAATAAAATAAAATACTTGGGAATCAACCTAACAAAAGAGGTGAAAGATTTATACAATGGAAACTACAGAACCCTAAAGAGAGAAATAGAAGAAGACCTTAGAAGATGGAAAAATATACCCTGTTCATGGATATGAAGAACTAACATCTTCAAAATGGAAATATTACCCAAAGTTCTCTATAGGTTCAATGCAATGCCAATCAAAATTCCAAGGGCATTTCTTGTAGAAAGAGATAAAGCAATTATGAAATTCATATGGAAAAACAAAAGACCCAGAATAGCAAAAGCAATTCTAAGCAGGAAGTGTGAGTCAGGCGGTATAGCGATACCAGAGTTTGAACTATACTACAGAGCAATAGTAACAAAAACAGCATGGTACTGGTACCAAAATAGATGGGTGGATGAATCGTACAGAATAGAGGACATAGAGACTAATCCACAAAATTACAACTATCTTATATTTGATAAAGGGGCTAAAAGCATGCAATGGAGGAAGGATAGCATCTTCAACAAATGGTGCTGGGAAACTCAAAAAAATTAACAATAAGAAAACAAATAAGGGCTGGGGATATGGCTCAAGTGGTAGTACGCTCGCCCGGCGTGCGTGTGGCCCGGGTTTGATCCTCAGCACCACATACAAAACAAAAATGTTGTGTCCGCTGAGAATTAAAATAAATATTAAAACTCTTCTCTCTCTCTCTCTCTTTCTCTCTCTCTCTCTCTCTCTCTCTCTCTCTCTCTCTCCCCCCTCTCTTAAAAAAATAACCCAATCAACAAATGGGCCAAAGACATGAAGAGCCACTTCTTAGAGGAGGACATACAATCAATCAACAAGTACATGAAAAAATGCTCACCATCTCTAGCAGTCAGAAAAATGCAAATCAAAACCACCCTAAGATACCATCTCACTCCAGTAAGATTGGCAGCCATTATGAAGTCAAACAACAAGTGCTGGTGAGGATGTGGGGAAAGGGGTACTCTTATACATTGCTGGTGGGACTGCAAATTGGTGCGGCCAATTAGGAAAGCTGTATGGAGATTCCTGGGAAAGCTGGGAATGGAACCACCATTTGACCCGGCTATTGCCCTTCTCGGACTATTCGCTGAAGACCTTAAAAGAGCATACTACAGGGATACTGCCACATTGATGTTCATAGCAGCACAGTTCACAATAGCTAGACTGTGGAACCAACCCAGATGCCCTTCAATAGATGAATGGATAAAAAAAATGTGGCATTTATACACAACGGAGTATTATGCAACACTAAAAAATGACAAAATCATGGAATTTGCAGGGAAATAGATGGCATTAGAGCAGATTATGCTAAGTGAAGCTAGCCAATCCCTAAAAAACAAATGCCAATGTCTTCTTTGATATAAAGAGATATAAAGAGAGCAACTAAGAACAGAGCAGGGAGGAAGAGCAGGAGGAAAAGACTAACATTAAACAGAGACATGAGGAGGGAGGGAAAGGGAGAGAAAAGGGAAACTGCATGGAAATGGAGGGAGACCCTCATTGTTATACAAAATTACATATAAGAGGTTGTGAGGGGAATGGGAAAAAAAAACAAGGAGAGAAATGAATTGTAGTAGATGGGGTAGAGAGAGAAGATGGGAGGGGATGGGAGGGGGAATAGTAGAGGATAGGAAAGGTAGCAGAATACAGCAGTCACTAATATGGCATCATGTAAAAACGTGGATGTGTAACCGATGTGATTCTGCAATCTCTAATTGGGATAAAAATGGGAGTTCATAACCCACTTGAATCTAATGTATGAACTACGATATGTCAAGAGCTTTGTAATAAAATAAAAACCAATAAAACCAATTAAAAACATGAAAAAAAAAAACAAAGAACTCAATGACCTAAAAATGTCACCATGGGCTGGAGATGTGGCTCAAGCAGTAGCGCGCTCACCTGGCATGCGTGTGGCCCAGGTTCGATCCTCAGTACCACATACAAACAAAGATGTTGTGTCTGCCGAATACTAAAAAATAAATATTAAAAAAAAAATCTCTTCTCTCTCTAAAGAAAAAAAAAAAAAAAAAACAAAAATGTCACCTTGTCCAAACAACAGCCTTACAAAGTTTTATAACTCTCAAAACAATCTTCTTAATAAACAGCAGGCACTACTTTTCTAAGTCTCACAGCAACAATGAATATCCATTGATTGTCAAACTCTTCTTAACAGCAGCCGGTTCACTACCATGATATGCATTCATGAGACACATACCAATGTTCTGTTCAAGGACATTTTGATCAAGGTTGGGCCACATATGCAATGATTGTCTGTTGTGAAAGAGATTCATTGTGCCTATAGCAATGGTGGTGCAAACAAACTTAAGGCAGAAGCTCTTCCAGCGTGTGGTAAAGCAACAAGTTTGTAGCCCAGAATTCTGAACTATCCCACACAGTTTGGGTGTGAAAGAGGCCACCATTCACATCTGTAAGCATGCTATGATGTCTGCACAGTGATAGAACAGACAAAGAAAATGTCCTTGCCACTTACACAGAAGCAAACTCAAGGACTGAAACCATACAGAAACACCCCAAACAATGAAGAATCCACAATTACACTCGGAGACATCAGCCCAACTCTGTCAGGACAATGATGCAGACAGGAGGGCTGCATGGACCTTCAACCAAACAGGAAGCACACTGAGGTCTCATGATCACAGCAACACGCGACAGGACGTAAACCATACCCCTACAAGTGCACCACCAGTGAAATCCCATGTATGCTCAAAGAACATGAGAGCTAAAGCAGAAATAAAATCATAAGAAGCTGAAAAGCCTCCAGGGAAGGGGACATAAAACACAGGGCTCTGAACAGACACAGGACAAAGAGGTGACTCAAGAGAAAAAAAAAAGCTGAAAAGCCTCCAGGGGGGGCTGGGGATGTGGCTCAAGCGGTAGCGCACCTGGCATGTGTGTGGCCCGGGTTTGATCCTCAGCACCACAAACCAACAAAGATATTGTGTCTGCCGAGAACTAAAAAATAAATATTAAAAATTCTCTCTCTCTCTCTCTCTCTCCTCTCTCTTACAAAAAAAAAAAAAAAAAAAAAGCCTCCAGGGAAAGGGGCATGAAACACAGGGTTCTAAACAGACACAGGACAAAGAGGTGACTCAAGAGAAAAGGTGACCATTTTAAAAGAAAAAAATGTAAAAGTCCATCATAGGAAATTCATAGAGAACACCAGAGGTGGTGCTGTATTGGTATCTAAGTCATCCAACACACATTCCAGAAAAGAAGAGCTAAAAACAACCAATGAAAACCAGAGAAAGAAGAGCAAGGTAAACCTAAATTGACCACAGGTAGGTAACACATAAGGTGTTGGTGAAACCACAATCAGGAAATCCGCAGTCTGTAAAATCAAGTTCTTCATGAACATCAGCATACCAGATTAACTGACAAAAGGCTAAGAATTCAGAGGACAGGGACTGGGGTTCTGGCTCAGTGGAAGAGTGCTTGCCTAGTGCTTGGGAGAAACTGGGTTCAATCCTCACTGCCACATAAAAAGAAAGAAATTAAAAGTGTAAAGTATACAATAATATTAAAGAAAAAAACAAGGACTGAAAACCTACTAACAGATTTAAAAGTGTCATCAACAACAATGCATTGGGACTTCAAGATTATCATAAATGTGCTTGACATAAATTACACAACTTGCAGAAACTGGACCATTTCTCTGAGAAAGACAATCTCCTACAACTTACACACAAGGGGAAATGCACAAAATAGATGAGCCCATGGTTGCTGGGAAAAAACACACTCAATAACTAATTACTTCCTAAAATGGCAAGGCAAGGCTCTGACATCTCAAACAAGCTTCCATGAGATACACATGAACTGCCACCAGTTTTCTCCTTTTTTTTTTGGACAAAAAAGCGGAGTTAACACATCCTAAGTGTTCCTCAGGCTTAAGTTACCATATTATCCAAATTAAATAGATGAAGAAAAGTATTAAATAGAAAAGAAAACTATGAATGATGCTCAGAATCATAAATGCAAAATTTAATCATAAATGCAAAAAAAAGTCTACGCAAATGATGTGAAAATTATGGGCACAGGAATCCTCACTGCAGTGACTACAGCAGCCATATCCACAATGGCCCAAAACTAGATGCAAGGAAGATGCACATTTCAATACTGAATGGACAAGCTGAAGTTTAACCACACCAAAGAGCATCACCCAGAAAATGAGCTCTGCAGCATGGAAAGATACAGCACCCTTAAAGGCAGACTGGTAAGTGAGAGAAGCCACTTTGAAATGGCCAAGTGCAGTAAGATTCCAAGTCAAGAACATTCTGGAAAAGACAACATTATAGATGCACTAGCAGAACTGATGGGTGCCAGGGATTTAGGGAGCAGAGAGGGAGGAAGGAATGAGGAGGAGTGATGAACAGGTGGAACACAGGATTCCCAGAGCAGTGAAACTCTTCTGTATGACATTATCTTGTATACGACGTGACACACACAATCACATCACAAGGAAGAGGAAACCTAAGGTAAAGGATGAACTTTGGCTTATCCTAAATGTTGCTTCATCCATTCTCTTTATCAAATGTTCAACACTGGTTTAGTAACTAACAAACACCCTACATCAATGCAATATGTTGAAAACAGTGGAGACTATCAGCTGGAGAGAAGGCGTATTAGATACTATGTGTAATGGCACACTTAATTGTCACCTTGATTGAATTAAAGGATGCTGATGATTAATGAGCTTCTGGGTGTGTCCATGAGGGTGTGTCTACAAATGATGGGCATATGGGATAGTGAGCCAAACTGGAGAACCTCCTTTAGCTAGGCAGCACCATCCAATAGGATGCTGTCTTGGGTGGAACAAAATTCTTCACTCTCCCAAAGTGGACTCTGCCAGTGATTCTCTAGTGAGTTTCCAGAATCTTTGGTCTGGACTAGGGCAGCACCATTGATCCCCCTTGTTCTGAGGCTTCAGCCTCTGGGACTCTGCAGCTACTACTTCTCATGCTCTCCAGCCTGCAGATGGCCACTGTGAACATGCACCTTCGGGTCAAGTAGGACAATCCAATGAATCCCCTTTGATAATCATACTTCCTCTTGATACTTTTCCTCTAGAGAACACTGACTAAAACTATGTAAGCCTAAAATTGCTCATAAAAACAAAGTTTATGAAGAGTCATAGTTACAAATTTCAAAAGTATGAACAAAATCAAGAAAACTGATTTTCAATACTATTTTCATCTGGAAAGAAATTGGATAATAAGTCTTTAAAACTCATTCCAACTGCTGGTGTAGTGGTGTGCACCTGTAATTTCAGCCTCTAGGGAGGTCAAGGCAGGGAAATGGCAAAAGTTTGAGGCCTGTCTCAGCAACATAGCAAGACACTCAGAAATTTAGTGAGACTGGTCTTCATCAAAAATAACAAGGGGGTCTGGGACTGTAGCTGAGTGGCACACCACTTGCTAACATGTGTGAGGCACTGGGTATGATCCTCAGCACCACAGAAAAATAAATAAAATAAAGGTATTCTACCCATCTACAACTATACAAAATAAAAAAAAAAAAAAAAAGAAAAAATAAATAAAAAGAAGGGCTGAGGATGTGCTCAGTGGTCAAGTGCCTGTAGGTTTATTCCTGAGTAAAACACCTGCCCACCTCCAGAACGTTGCTCAGAAATTAAAATTCATTTCTGGGAGATAACTAAGCATGAGCAAGTCCATGACATCAATTCCCAGCACTCAATAAGGAAGCAAATAAATAAACAACAGTCTACAATACTCATTCTCTTGGGCTGGAGAGTAGTGCTTGGTAAAATACATGTAATGAGAGATAAAAATGATTATAATACAAAAGGCACACAATTAGAGGCATAAAAACACAACAAAATCAGTGGAAAGACACCACACTTTCTCACAAAGAAGACTGAATGTTCCCATGATCTAAACTCTCTGAAAAAACACTGAGTGTTTCAGTAAATTCTGTGAAATTTAGGGCACGGTTTACTGTATTTTGGAGGTAAACTTAAGAAAAACTACATCTAAAAATTTAAATAGTTGGGTTGGGATTCTGGCTCAGCAGTAGACTGCTTGCCTAGCACATGAGAGGCCCTAGGTTTGATCCTCAGCACCACATAAAAATAAATAAATAGGAATTGTGTCCAACTACAGCCACAACAAAAAATACTCTTCAAAAATTTGGAAATAGTAAACTGTATCTAAGACCAGCCAAAATGTTGTACGAGACAGAGAGAATAGAGAGAGCATTTATGTTACTCCCAAATTTCGTAAGCTAAAAGGCTAGCTCCCAAAGGGGTGGCCCTACGAGGAGGCAGTTGGGAGGGAACAGGAATTAGATGACATGGTGAGGGGATCAGCACCCTTATTTAGACACATGGATCTCTCCTTTGCAGGAAACAGGTGTCATTTACTCTTTCACTGATATTCAGTGATTAAATGATTACAGTTGGGTATTCAAGCTATTGCCAAAATTGTCCTTAAAATTTACAATGAAGATGGGTGTGATGGTGCGTACCTGTAACCCCAGCGGTTCAGGAGTCTGAGGCCCTAGAAGATGTAGCAAGACTCTGTCTCAAAACAAAGAATCTAAAAGGGGCTGGTGGTTAAGCACCTCTGGGTTCCATTCCTGATAACAAAAAACCACACAGTTAGCATGAACCTGCCAAGTTCAGATAACAACAGTGAAAAACTGTCATCCTTTGTCAAATTCATCGCCTTGTGAAGGACAGATACAAGTTTCCATGAAATCACATTCATAAATTTATCCGCAACTATTTTTGTAGAATTGGACTCAAATTCTGCAGCAATAATGCAAGACAGAGTTTCTCTGTATCTTACGTGGTATTTTGGAATCGAGGGTTGGATTTCAATTTGAAACCACTGAAAAGACAAATCTGAATCTTACAAACTTTCTACACATGCTCAGGGGTAGCAAAAGGTAAATTAGGCAATTAGATGTTTTCTTTTTCTATTTTTCTTTTTTGTTTGATGCCCCCGAGATTAAACCCAGAGATATTACTACTGAGCCACATCCCCAGTCATTTTTATATTTTATTTTGAGACGCAGTCTCACCAGGTTGCATAAGGCCTCGCTAAGTTGCTAAGGCTGTCCTCAAATTTGCAACACTCCTGTCTCAGCCTCTGGAGCAGGAAGGATCACGGTGTGCACCACTGTATCTGGCTGTAAGCTAGGATTTTTAACAAAAAAAAAAAAAAAGGTGGATTTTAACCCAACTCTCTCTTGCTTCTTTAATAATAGTCCATCCCATTTGGCTCTGAATAAATAAACCAGGGCCTCAGATAAGTGAGCACATCATTTCAAAGTGATACACAGAAAGCTTTGGTGCTGAGGGAGCAAAGATGTGTCAGGCTAAAGGGGCAGAAAAGGTCCCTGACAGCTGGGACATGCTTCCTCCTGGTCTTGCTCATGGAAAGCATCCAGGATCACCCTCCCAGGCACCTGGACCATGACTCCAGTCTATGAGGCTTTTCAGGTTTGCACAGCTCTGCACTGGGGTGGGTGGTCCTTATGCTCCAGGAGAGGTTTTGCTCCTTCACACCATGAGAGACTAAAAGGGCAGGAGTCACTGCTCAACTTGACCCTCGGCACCAGCATCCACAGGCCGACTGTCCACCTGTCTCCAAATAATGGGAAGAGAGCTTGGGGAAAACAAGGTCCCAAGGAAGTAGCTGTTTAGATGAGGCCTTTTCCAGGAGATTCCTTAGCCCAGGGGCCCCAGCAGCTTCCCTGAGAGCCTGCCCCCCACACATCAGGCTGCCCTCTAGGGGGAGCTGACCCAGGGCCTGAAATTCTGTTCACCCTGCAAGGCACAGGGCAGTTGTGGGCACTCTGTGGCAGCTCCAGGAGAGGACAGTGGCTGAGGACATGGGACTTTGGGAGGTGTCCAAAGGGAACCTCTGCCCAAGAAATCGGACATGGTGTCTACACCTAAGGAAGATCAAAGAAAAAGCACAAGATTTTTACAGCTGTGAACTCAAGTTCTCTATACAGTTGCATCTACATCAAAGAACCTTCAGAGTACTTGACTTTGGCTAACTAGACCACCATGAGGGTGGAAAGGCAGGGTTCTGTATGGAGAGCAATCATTATCTTTAATAGCCAATCATCTTAATTTCTGTATCAGACCACAATCTCAAAACTTCTCAGAATATAACACTGACCTTACCAGACGTCTCCAAAATCTACCAAAGCTCACAATGCAGTAACAGACATACAGAAGAAATTTTCTTTGTTTTTTCTGTACCCCACCAATCTGATGTTCCTACCAATGCAATTGGTTAATGCACTAATACACAGTTTCTTTTATAAAAGTTCATGGAGCCCAGGCACAGTGGCACACAACTGTAATCCCAGCAGCTTGAGAGGCTAAGATAGGAGGATTGCTAAATTCAAAGCCAGACTCAGCAACTTAGTGAGATCATGTCTGAAAATATAATATAAAAAGGGCTGGGGATGTGGCTCAGTGTTTAAGTGCCCCTGGGTTCAATCCCTGGTATGAGGAAGAAAGGAAGAAAGGAAGGAAGGGAGGGAGGGAGTGAGGGAGGAAGGGAGGAAGGGGAAGGAAGGAAGGAAGGAAGGAAGGAAGGAAGGAAGGAAGGAAGGAAGGAACATAAAGAAGAAAAAGAAAGAAAAAAAGTGATGTAATCTCTTCCAGGGAGGGACACACACATCATTCAGGGTAACTTGAATCCATGTTCCTTAGTATGATAATTAATATTTGGGTTAAAATGAACTATATTCTGTAGCTGGGGTTGTCGATGCCTTTAAACCCAATAGATTGGGAAGCTGACGCAGGAGGATCACAACTTTCAGGCCAGGTTGGGCACCATAGCCAGATGCTTTCTGAAAATCATACTGAAAAGAGCTGGGGATGAAGGAGAGTAAAGGAATCAGACATTATTATAGTGGCATCCCCTTTTTTCACAAAAAAAAAAAAATTAACTGGGTTTCTCCAGAAATCTGCACCATGGCTAATTTTAGGACTGTCAACAAAAGAGTGTCCACAAAAAAGTTCAGTGTAGATAAACTTCCCATTTTTTGTGTTGCCCTATTTTACTGGGCTGCTAGTCTGGAAGAAATCAGCACTCCAGGTGCTGGACTCCCCTTTACTAGTTTTTTACACACTTGTATCCAGTATAGTAGTTTGTAGAAATGTGCAAACAAGGCCTCTGGCCTGGAGCTGGGTTTCACAGAGAAGTCACCAACTGGGCTCCATGGTAACAGCTGGTGGGGGAGGAAAGAAAGGGGAGAAGAAGTTCTCCCCTCCTCAGGTGCTGTCCTTGAAGGGTTAACTTGGCCAGAATAGAGAAAGAAAATGCTGCTTTTATGTGTGTGATGTGACAACTTGACTATGGTGACTCCACTTTGTGAACTCAGCCATGACACTCAAAAAGCTCATGACTGGGGCCGTTTGGATTCTTTTGTTCATGAAAATTCCCCAAGAACACAGAGTGATCTATGGGGCCAACTGGAAACTAACTGACCACAACTTTCAGGCTTGCTTATGTTGCCTGGACCCCCAAACTTCCCTTTTGTGGTTTTTGTGCTTAAATATGGAGCCAACTGAAGGCAGGGGCACCACTCTGACCATCTCATTCTTTCGAGAGCAGAGTGTCTGCCACTGGCCAGCAATAAAGGCTTAACTGGAATGAGACTGTGTGGTCTGAGAGTTATTTGGGGGTCCCGGTATTACAATGTGAACTTCTGAGCCTCTTCCCTTACATGCTGGGTATAAAATTCTGAAACCACCTGAACTCGTGGTTCAGGGGATGGATGGATTGATTACAGCAAAAACAGTGCCCTCTGAGACTGGCTGCAGCCAGATAAAACTGTTTCCAGCTACCTTAGTGCCTTGCCTCCTTTGTCCCTACATCATTATTACCCTGTGTGCTTACCTAACTACAGGACTGGTGTGACTCTACATCATGGACTCTCAGAAAAGGGAGCAGTTATACTGTATTGATGTAGCCCAGATTCCATATCCCTGGGATCTATAAACAACCCCCTAATTCCCTTTAAAGCAGTTATTCTGACCAAACACAAGGAAGTGTTAAGTGATCATTCTTTCCCCTCAAGGATAATATTCACAAATAGAAAACAAATGCTTTCAAAAGTGTTCTTCTTGCCAGGGATACTGGCACAAGCCTGTAACCCCAGTTAAGCGGGAGGCTGAAGCAGGAGGATCACAAATTTGAGGCCAGCCCAGATTCCAACACAAGGGGAAGGGAGGAAGGGAGGGGAGAAGGGAGGGGGAAGGGAGGGGGGAGGGAGGGGGGAGGGAGGGGGGAGGGAGGGGGGAGGGAGGGGGAGGGAGTGGGGAAAGGAGGGGGGAAGGAAAATTGATTGATTCTTTCCAATATTTTACTAAACGATAATGACAATTATCAGACGGTGCCCACTTGAAACGGGTGGAAAGAACGACTGGCCTAGCTGTGAGGTGGAGGGAAGATTGCCTTTTAGAAGGCAGGAGGCACCTGCAATTTGGAGGACCTCCACTAGGTGGAGCTCCACTGGGAGAAGGAAGGTGCATTTGTGGCCCTGCTTCCTAAACATTGGGAAAAGTGAGTGCGGGCCACAGGTAGGAAGCAAAGGGGACACCTGGGACCTGAGCCTCCCTTCCAAACCCAGAGAACCAGGGGACAGGGGACAGGGCCCAGGGCCACCCGAAGCAGTGACTCCACTCGCCACTCAGCAGCTCACCTGCCCGCCGGGCCCCCAGGCAGGTGCTGACCGCCTACCTTCAGCGAACTCACCATTTTAGGCTTCTCTGGTGACCTGGCGTCCTCTGGAGGAACCTCCGGCCACCTGAGATCCCCAAGAACACAGGCAGCGCAGTCACCTGGGTCCCTAGAGCAGAGAACACGGGGCCTGGAGCAGGAGTAGCCCAGTCGGTGAGGAAGAAAAGCCCGCAAGCTTGCGGAAGCCCGCCCTTCCCCTCCCTCTGCGAACTGATTGGACAGTTCCCCCCAGCGACCCGGATGGATGGCCTCCAGGCCCACCTCTGGATCGTGACTGACAGCTAACGTCATTCAATCACTGGCTGAAATTGGGTAGAGTGACAGATTCTTGGCCCCAGCCCTTTTCAGGAGGAGCATCCAGGCTGTGCTGGGAACTAATCCAGGTGGGAAGCCTTGGCTTAGCCTCTGGGACAGAGGTGAAACCTGGCACTGAACTAGGTTTCAGCCATAGAGTGCTTTCCCAGCATGGCGAGGCCCTGGGTTTAACCTCAACACAGAAACAAAGCACAGCTTCTCCAGGAGGCTGAGGCTGGAGGAGCCCAAGGTCAGGTCAGCACCTGCAAACAGTGAGACCCTGTCTTCAAATAAAATGAAAAGGTGGGGATGGAGCTCAGAGGTCGGGGTCAAGCCCCATTGGGTATATTCCCCAGTACCTTAAAAAAGAAAGAACGATGTTTTATTATATATTATATATATAATATATTTTTTATATTTTTTGTATATATAAAATATATATTATATATTTTTATATATAAAATATGTATTTTATATAATATATGCTATATATAAAATAGATATTTTAGATGATATATTTTATATATATAAATATACTTTTATATATATATATAAAATATATATTATTATATATATAAAATATATATTATATATATATTTCTCACAGCAAGTACATCTAATCAGAATATTATCTATATTATATATATTATATAATATATTATATATATATTATATATAGTATATATAAAATATATTTTTTTTCCCCAGCTGATGCGACCTCAAGTGACTTAGAAAGACATGGTCTCCAATTTTGAAACACTTTTTAAAGATATCATATATATGACCTATATATAATATCTAAAAATGAAAACAATTTGAAAACTATTTAGTAATTCTCCTCACCTCCTGGCCTCTGTTGCTTTGAGGAGGCTCCCGATCTATGAAAGGAAGCAACTGGGGTTGGCTCTGATGCCCAAGGCTCCCTCCCCAGCAGAAAGGCTGGGGGAGAAAGGAGGGCAATCCTCTAGGGCAGCAATGTGAGGTGGAAATAAAATGGGTGCTTTGTGCTTAGTGTCGATGTTCTACTTCAACTGTTAGGAAGTCTTCTGCAGAGATGTGACTCTGGTGACCCCACAGGTCTGGTCAGGTGTTCACCCAAATCCAAACAGAAAAGGTTATGATGCAAAGCGGGAAAGAAACTTTGACCAGTGCAGCTACACCAGGAAGACAAGGAAACCCTGTCCTTACCCTGTCTTCAGGTGCTGACA
The DNA here is from genome assembly GCF_964194105.1 of Spermophilus citellus. Taxonomy (NCBI): domain Eukaryota; kingdom Metazoa; phylum Chordata; class Mammalia; order Rodentia; family Sciuridae; genus Spermophilus; species Spermophilus citellus. The sequence continues at coordinate 17,031 of NW_027672930.1, read as the reverse complement.
AGGACTTTGAAATTTTGTAGAAAGGGTAATCATAGGCATGTATGGATAGGGGAAATTGTATCTAGGATTTATTATCATCTGTAGGATTTAAGCTTCAGGCATCTGTGGTCTTATAACATGTCTGTGAGCTCACACTCACTTGCCCCCTGGACGCATGTCACTCTATTGCAAAGACTGACCTCACTTTGTCAGGAGGAAGTCCCCCTCCAGTGTATTCTTTCCATGTCAAGTTTTTCAAGAAAAGACACAAGCCCTAGGAAGCAACATAGTCCCAGGAGCTGACCCAGCACTCTCAGCATCCTGGGTTTGGACCGATAGTCTAACCACAAAGAAACAAAAACCCTGCTCAGCTGGGTCCCTTAACCCTGCATATAAACCATAAAAAATTTCCACTTGGGGCCAACATTGCCTGTCATGTCTACCCCCCTCTTGGAAATTAAGTACAATTTTTTTCTCTACTCTTAAGTTGGGCTTTGTGAAGTCTTTCACATCCTGCTCACTGGCCCAAGTTCATTTTACCTAACAATATTCCCCAAGGCCAACGGGGGCTATTGTGTAAAAAATCATATTCCCACAAGTGTGGAAAAGTGGACACATAGCTGCCCAGGGCTGAGAATTGAATTCCAGGTGCGCTTATTTTCCCCCATGATAGAGACTGAATTGAGGACAGGGGCAATTTGCCACTGAGCATCCCTTTTATTGTGGTTCAAAGAAGGTGGGTGTGAGCATAACTGTAATGGGCCTGAGAGAATAACTCCGGATGGTGACTCCAACCTACTATCAATTCAATGAAGAAGTTGACAAATCAGAGGGTGAGACCAAGCACAATTGATCATGCCTGTAATGCCAGAGTCTCAGGAGGCCGAGACAGGAGGATTGCTAGTTCAAATCTAGCATCAGCAAAAATGAGGTGCTAAGCAACTCAATGAGAGCCTGACTCTAAATAAAATACCAAACATGGCTGGGTATGAGAATATAGTATTTTGCCTTAAATGTACAACTGAGACATAAGAAAGGCAACCTGAGGGCAAGGAGAGCAAAATGGAGAGTCAAGTGTAAAGCCTCAGACTGTGGATGTGGCAGATCCCGAGTCCGAGCACCTGAACCACCCTGGACACACAGGAGGTCGGGGAGGGGTCACCCTGACCAAGAGAGAAAAAAACAGTGTTTATTTAGGTAAAGTCAAAAGTGTCTAGGTCCAACATGCACTCAATCTAAGAAGACTTTCCTGGCACAAAAGGACAAAGGAAGTTGGGGACAACTAAGGGTGTATTGCTTTATATACAAATATGTGGGGATTTTGATACCAGGGATTTAACTGAGCGCTGCCTAACCACTGAGCCAAACTTCCAGCTCTTTTTTACTTTTACACAGGGTCTGGCTAAGTGGCTTAGGGCCTCCCTAAGCTGCAGAGGCTGCTTCAAACTTGCAATTTTCCTGCATTAACCTCCCAAACCAGTGGGATTTCAGGCATGTGCCACTAGGCCCTGCAGCATGCTTCTTTAAACAGCCCAGTGGGACACAGTGAAACCCAGATGAAGATATGGAAGTTGGTGCACCCCATAGTACTTTGCCAAAGAGGAACTGGGGTGGGAAACAGGGACCTTGTGAACCAGAGGATAGAATGCTGACTGCAACTTGCCTGCTCGCCCACATGTTCCATCCTGAAACACTGTCAGCGAAAGCTGTGCTTTTTCTGTACCTGTGTCTCTTAGTCTTTTAGGGGACACACAGAAGAATGCTGGGAACAGACGGTTAAGAGAATAATCCTATAAAATGGGCCCACCATGCTGACCTGCACGTGCATTTTTTTCCAAAAAGCAATTCACCTGCAACTCTGCCTGGCCCAAGTGGACAGGAGATGTCACATTCCTCAGCCAACTACCTGTGATCTGCATGAGAAATGCAGGCAGGAAACCCCCTAAAAGGAACCCAAGTGACTATGCGGGGACAGACTTTGTGACTCTTTCCACAGACCAGATTTTGGAAGAAAGGATAATTCTTTGGATAAGAATCCAATTAGAATGGCTCAGCGTGGGCCAAGGTGACATAGAGTTGCCATGACTGTCAAGTCTTGAAAGTATGATGTCACCCTGCTGTCAAAAGTCAAAAAGTGCACCTGGGCAGGAGTCTCTGGAAATTTCCCAGGGACTCCAATAAAACTAGAGTGCAGAAGAGGCACTGGGTCCGTCTGCTTTCTGAGAGGACCCACTCTCGTCCTTGAGAATGTCCCCTTGCCCTTCAAGAAGTTCATGCCTGTTACAGGGTGACATGTCTGAAAACTTTCTGATGTGATTGCAATAATCACGGGTTCAAGGGGGTCTTTTCACTGCCTCAGTTTCTCAGGAGGTCCCAGCTCTATAATGAGTTCATTCTCTCTCTAAAAAAAAAAAAATCAGAAACCTTCATTAACAAACAGCAAATCAAAACAAACAACAACAAAAATAGATCAGTAACCTGCTAGAGCAGCCTCCGCAATTTAGCTTCACTCTGTCTCAGAATAAAACTTGCAATAGAGATGTAGTTCAGGGCATGTAGTTCAGAGGGCCGGGCTTGGTGGTGCACACTTCAAGTCACAGCAGCTTGTGAGGCTGAGGCAGGAGGACCATGAGTTCAAAGCCAGAGTCAGCCATGGTGAGGTCCTAAGCAATTTGGTGAGACCCTCTCTCTAAATAAAATACAAAATAGGGCTGGGATGGGGCTCAGTGGTTGAGTGCCCCTGCGTTCAATCCCCAGTCCCCACCCTCCCTCCAAAAAGACATAAGAAAATAGAATGTAAAAGGGCAGATATAAAACTAACAACATCAACAGTGACATTATATGGGAATTTACTGAGCGATCCTATCCAAAGGTAGAGGTCATTAGAAAAATAAAAATAAAAACAATGTCCAATTCTACGCACCTGAGACCCAGATCAGGAAATGTAATGAGCAAACTAGTCCCATCTTTGCCCCAGATCTCCCTCCTGGCTGCCTGATTTCTTTTTCTTTGGGTTCTATGATTTCTCCTCTGACCTTAAGTGTTCACAGAAAGAGAGAACGAGAAAGAGAGAGAGAGAGAGAGAGAGAGAGAGAGAGAGAGAGAGAGAGAAAGAATGAGTTTCAGGGGTTGATGTAGTGATCTGTCAGAGCCTCTTGCTGGAAGGCGGGGAGTCATTCAGAGTGGCTCCCACATATCTCCTCTTCCTTAATATTTGAAGGCGATTGGGAAATTGTATCTTTCAGTCACTGGATTCTTGGTCCGAGGTCATCATGATCTACTATTAAAACACAAAAGGCATTAGTAGAAAACATACTATCTCTGGGACATAGCCAACTTGGAAGATCCAGGTTAGTCGTAGTAGTAGTAGTAGTAGTAGTAGTAGTAGTAGTAGTAGTAGTATTCTGCCAAACACTCATCAGAAGATTCTTCATCTTTTCTTGATTTTATTGGGAAGCCTTGTACTTTGCAATGGCAACATGGACATTTTCATTTGGCATGGCACTTCAGCCTCTCCACAAACCATGGAGCAGAGGGCTCAGTCACAATATTTATCACAGTGGCCTTTTAGAGCATTTTAACTCAGTTCTAGTTTTACCATCAGCATTTATCTGACTATGAAAGCTCTTGGAAGGAATTTAAGTCCGACGTGAAGAGAATCCCTATGTTGTAAGTTTGAAACAGAGCCATAAAGACTGTATCATGGAAGCAAGGGATAATATTTAAAGTGGTCACTTCATGAGACCAGGAGATGGCCTAGGTCTGGATAACTGGCATGCACCTGTTTCAGACCTGAATCTTAACTTCAGCAGAGTGTAGCTCTGAAATATCAGCTGGCAATAACTAAGATGAGTTGTATTCATACAGGCTACTGGATAGTCATCATCCTTTCTCTTAATTCTCACATTTAAGGAATCTGTTAGGTCTGTCAGTGATGTAGATATTCTGACGGCAGAAGACAAACATCCTAACATCCTTTTGGGTGCCTTCTCATGAGGGTTAGGGTATTACCAGTAAAACCTCCAGGTGACAGGCATCCTCCTGTAATTGTTCTTGTCCATTCTAGGAGACCAGCCTAAATGCATCCACTATTTCTAGACCTCTTGTGTGGTCCTGACTAGACATTTGCATAATACTCAGGAATACTCAGGAATAATACTTAGGAAACGTTCCAATTTCCATTGTAGAATTATCAGGGCAACCCTACGTTGGTGGATACCTTATGTAAATAACTGGTCTGTAGAGAAAAATGCTATTTCAACAATCCTTCTCTTTGGACAATGGTCCAGATAAGGAGTCTTAATTTCCAAGGGCCAGCATGATTGTCTGGTTTAGGTTTCTCGTATGGTGTCTTTTCCTCAAATATAATCCCAGACAACTTGTTTGCCATAGGATCGACATATAACTGGCCACTACAGTCAGTAGGATTAATCTAGTTTCATGGGTGGGATTTCCAGTCCACACTACAATGTACATTAAAAATGGATCTGAGTGCTGGGGTGGTGGCTCGGTGGTGGAGCGCTCGCCTAGCACTTGCGAGGCCCTGGGTTTGATCTTCAGCACCACATGAGAAAATAAACAAAATAAAGGTATTGTTTCCATCTACAACTAAAAAAATTAATTTAAAAAAATAGATCTGAGAAATGGGTCCATAGAAGTCTCTTCATAATTTTTGCTTACCTGACAAGCTCATGATGCTGCATGGTTGGAAAATCCGCAGTTGAAAGATTTACCTTCCTGTGTCAGGTTTTTCAGTCATTTTCATGATGACAGGTTTAAATTCTATCTTTTCAAATCTGATTTAATTTACTGAATCATATTCAGCAGCAGTCAACCTGATTCAGTAAATTCAGCAGCAGTCTCAATTTTTTTTGGGGGGGGGCATGGTGCTCGGGATTGAACCCAGGGCCTTGTGCATGTGAGGAAAGAACCCTAACAACTGAGCTATATGCCCTGAGATTCTCAATGTTACAATTAAGAAAAAAAAAAAAATATTTTGTAAGATCTAGTGTGTGCCTCTGGGGCCCTGTGTTCCCCCTTTTCTTTATTTAATAAAATTGAGTAAAGACTTGGCATAAGCCATAGTATCATCAGTTTAAGTTATGGATAGTAGTACAAGTATTTAAATGATCAGATTTACCTTGTATTGATTATTGTAATTTCCCAATATATATACTAGTTGATCCATTCTAACAATTTAAAAGGAATCCTCAATCTCTTTCTGAGAGAAGGTCTCAAAATATCTTCATGTCTCAGAATATTATCCTTTAAATAGGTGTCTCTCAATTGTCTTTTTAAAAATGTCATTAAGCATTATATAAATCCTACCATATTTTTATGGATAATAGGTCCAGTCAGAGAACTTCTATCATGTCCATGAATTTTCAACAAGGTTTGGAACTTTTATTGCTCAAAACTAACGTACAGCTTTAATTTGGAGAACATCAGTCCTAATAAAATTCCCAGATCTCAAAATGATTCAACAAACAAAATATGCAAGAATAGACAGTCTTTGAATCAATCAAATTTAGTCTCCAAGGAGAATTGTAAAAATTAGAATCTAAGTCAGCAGTTTAATGTATTTAGTGTTTAATCAAGGATGTGAATTTATTCACCCAAATTAATCCTTGCCTTGAACAATAAGAATCATTAGGCAATAAAGACCTTACTTAACAGAATTAAACTTAATATTTTAATAGGTCTTTATCATGTCAAAATATGAACAAAAAATATTAGCTCAGTATCAGCATAGAGAGTAAAATCAGGGAAATAGCCTGAAATATCCTTGAATTAATCAGTTAAAACTTTTAGTCAGTCCAGTACATACAAATCTTTTATTTACATTCCTATATTATCTGTCTAATTAATAATATAAATATATTTCTATTTAGGAAAATATTTTTATCATAAAAATCTAGAATATAAAGATCTTGGTTTACCCAAAGATGATTTCTTTCTACTTAGGTCCTCCAGTGTGTGCTTCTCCTCTGTTGAAATTCCTTTTAGAATTTTTCCTGGTTACACTTTGAAATGATTTCTGAAAATAATTTCTGAAAAATAATTATCTTTGTACCTTGATAAAAAAGAAATATCAATGAGGGCTGGGGTTGGGGTTCAGTGGTAGCACACTTGCCTGGCATGCATGAGGCACTGGGTTCGAGTTTTGGCAATGCATACAAACAAATAAAAAAGGAAAAGGCCCATCAACAACTTAAAATATATATTTTTTTTAAAAGAAAAGAAATATCAATGTAAATATAGTTAAAGTCCTTGGATATTTCTGTAGATAAGGCATAACCTATAATTAATACAGTAGAATTGATTAACTTTATGTAACCACGTGGTTCTTAAGATATTTTGGATCCATTTCAATTTGTTTTAACTAAGAGTGAACGCTTTCATGTGACGTCACGAGATGTAGCTGATGATCCTTGTGTATACATCTATTTATTTCTTGTAATTATAGTCAGGAACAAGAAGAGGGATTTGGGGGGCCATCCCAGGAACATAGATGGCTTTGTTTCTGCGATAAGCAAATGCATCCCTGAGTTACAGCCATCTGATCTAGTAGGAGATTTAGAAAATACACACACACACACACACACACACACACACACACACACACACACACAGGCTGAACCCTTTTATTGAGGAGAAGCCATTCAAATGAGGCCAGGGGTCAGGTTTCAGGGGGCTGAGTCTAGCTCCTGATGTCTTGTCCACAAGAGGCTTGGTTTCAGCTTTGGAGTTGTTCTGTATCCTCACTTGCAGGGAAAGCATGAATTAGAGTCAGACCCCATCATTCCTCCTCCAATTAAAAAAATCCTGCAGGAGAAGGGTGGAGTTGTGGCAAGGGCGCCCCCTGCCGGGCTCTTGCAGGAACACGCGGCTACAGAGTTCTTAGGGTCCCTGTTAGCCTCAGATTGTGTCACCTGAGCAGCAAGTGGAGACCTACTCTAAGATCCCCCAGATTTCAGAGATGGGGGTATTTGCACAGAGCATATCAATAACCTTTGGAAAACATTCATTAGTAAAATAATGTTATACTGAAGTATGCATAGATTTTGGAATGCTTCAGTCTAGAGACAGTTTTCACATTCTTTATTGTGTTTGAAGAGAAAATTCTTATTAATTTGATGAGGTACTCTTTATCAAATTTTCTGTTCTTGCTGGTGTAGTGGTTCATGCCTGTCATCCCAGCAGCTCAGGAGGCTGGCGCAGGAGGACTGTGAGTTTCCAACCAGCCTTGGCAACTTAGTGAGGCCTGAAGCAACTCAGTGAGATCTTCTCTCTAAATAAAATATAAAGAAGAGCTGGGCATGTGGATCAGTGGTTAAGTGCCCATAGGTTCAATCCTCCATACCAAGAAAATCAAATAAAAAATAAAAATTTTTTAAAAGTGGTTTCTGATTGTACCTTCACTATGATTCTAAGACATTTATCCTCTCTCAAGATCCCCAAAATTCCCTCTTGTTTTTTGCCTTGATAATTCGAGTAATTTCAGTATTTGCATTTCTGTGTGTTCCATGACACTAGAGTATATTTTGACACATTATACATACATACAGTGTAACTTATTCTGATTAGGATCCCATTCTTTTAGTTTTACATGATGTGGAGTTACTCTGGTCTGTAGTTATATATGAACATAAAAAAATGTGTCCCATTCAGATTACTCTCTTTCCTATACCATTCCCCTCCCTTTCCATAAGTTCCCTTTATCTAATCCAATACACTTTTATTTTTTCCCTCCTCAACCTCCGTGTGTGTGTGTGTGTGTGTGTGTGTGTGTGTCACATTTTCTTTATCCATTCATCTGTTGAAGGGCAACTAGGCTGATTGCATAGTTGAGCTATTGTGAATTGAGTTGCTGTAAACATTTTTGTGGCTGAGTCACTGTAGTGCGCTGATTTTTAAGTCCTTTGGATATAAATCGAGAAGTGGCATAGCTGGGTCAAATGGAGGTTCCATTTCAAGTTTTCCAAGGAATCTCCATACTGCTTTCCAGAGTGGTTGCACCAATCTGCAGTCCCACCCACAATGGGTGAGTGAACCTTTTCCCCACCTACTCGCCAATATTTAATGATACTTGTATTCCTGAGAATGGCCCTCCTGACTGGAGTGAGAGGAAATAGTTTTGACTTGCATTTCTCTAATTACTAGAGATATTGAACTTTTTTTCATATATTTGTTAACCATGGATGACTGTATGTTTAGTGTGTGACTGGTGCTGGGGCTGCAGCTTCATCATTCTGCAGGACAAATTTTGAATTTTCTAGAATCATTTTAGAAACACTTCTGTCCTCATTGAAATTCTTGGTCCATTTACTATAATGAATTGTTCACAGTTGTGTGCATCATTCCATCTTCAAATACTCCCAGTGGTTTATAAGAATCCAATCTCAGGCTAGAACTTTGTGGTTTGTTCACTGTAGTTTTTCAGTAAGAATTGATGTCACTGTGCTGAACCACAGAGTTTTGTCATGTATTTGAAAGAGTGGGTCATAGTTTTGGTTTTCTTCACAAATTGATGTGGGTTTTAGGGAACTTGTCAATTTCTCTCCAAGTTTGGAGAATACACGGAATCCTTATGTCAATTTGTGGTGCACTGTTTTCTTTTACTTTTTTGGAAATTTAAAAATATATTTATAAAAAATTATGTGACTTTTACAAAACAATTATAGAATTCACAAAGATTTAACAAAATTCAAGCCCAATTGAAGTTTATTACAATAATCTTTCCTAGACTTGTTAGGGTTGAATCCAGGACCCCCCAAAGACCATCAGAGACCAAGATCCTTGTAAGCAGCAAAGAATTGTTTATTGGGAGCTAGCTTGGTCCTCCATGTGCATCCAGCAACTTGTGATGCTGAGAGGCCCCTAGCCCAGGGTTTGCAGCAGTTTTATACACTCTCTGGGGAAGGCAGGGACTTCACATACATCATAGCATCTCTTGGCAAATCATCATGCACTGCGGGAAAATCATAAAACAACCCTAAAACATGATTAGCACATTCACTGGTGGGAACAAGTTGGGTAGGGGTGATTGATTAGTACAGAGGGGGATTCATTTGAACTGGTTGGTTTAGGCCACAAGGATTGTATGTGCTGAACTACATGGTTTCCCAACATGTTATCAACCACCATAAACTACTGGGAGGGTCATCTGGCATCCCAGGTATTTCCCTATCTCATGCTGATTGGTGGCTGCTAGGGGGTTGCTCTGGGTCCCCACCTAAACTGAGTCAGGGACACCTGGCACAGCAGATATCTCCTGTTATTTGCAGAAAAACAACTCAGCAGGGTGCATTTATGCCTAGGAGTGCTCTGTGGGTCTTTTAAAGGACAAGGGTCATGCCCCTTCCTTGAACAGGCTTTGCTCTGAGGTACAGGCTGGTTTTTCAGACTCAATGGCATTTTTGTAACAAAGGTTGGGGGATCTCTGATCTCTGTGCCCTTCAACAGATGAATGGATAAAGAAATTTTGGTATATATACAGAATGGAATACTATGCAGCCTAAAAGAAGAACAAAATGATGACATTTACCAGCAAATAGATGGAAATGGAGAATATCATGCTAAGCAAAATAAGCCAGTCCCAAGAAATCAGAGGCCAAATGTCTTCTCAGATATGAAGATCTAATTCACAATAAGGGTGAGTTTCTTGGGAAGAATAGAGGAAATTTGGATTAGACAGAGGGAAGTGAAAAAGGGGGAGGGGCTATGGAGGTAGATTGAAAGTAAAATAAATCAGATGTCATTACTCTCTGTACATATATGACGTCATGACCAGGGTAACTCTATATCCTGTGCAACCAGAAAAATGAGTAGGTATAATCCACCTATGTAGAATGTGATGACCAAATGATTCTGCTGTCCTGTGTAACTAATTAGAATCAATAAAAAAATATTTTCAAAAGTTCATCGTACATTTTTTTATAAAAACAGTATCAAGTACTTGGGAAATAATTCCCAAGTATTTAAATGAAATCATGAAGATGTATAGACGGTAGTTTAGCAAGCAGAAAGCAGTTAAGATTAGAATGTGAGTCTTGAATCAATCATCACTCCTAGCAAATTAAATGTAGAAAACCATAATAACAGAAAGAAAAGAATTCAGAATCCAAGTAGGAAATAGGAGTCACATCCTGAATGTGAACTTGGACCCTGGGAGTTCAGCTGTCCGTCAAAGCACTGGTCTCTCCACCCAGCCACAGGGTGCATTTGTGAATGGGCTGCAAACTCTTCCTATTTTCTGTGTTTCCTGCCCCAGGATTTCTGCTGAATGCTGTGACTAAACATTTGACCACTTGTCCTCAAATTCCACTTCAGATCTACTTCTGAAGAAAACGTTTCTCCTCCCACATGAAGAATGATATAAACATTTCAATGGCTTAAATATGTTTAATTACCCCCACCCTCAAATCTCACTGCCTTGCTAACCCGTGTCCAATGAACAAGTCACTTTCTGGGTTTTTTTAAACTTCTTGACTCTTTTTCAAGCACATGTACCTCTTCCTTGCTCCTCTTCATCCTCACATTGTAGGAAACTCCGTGGAGACTTGGGACAGTCTCCCTTCACCTGTGGGCTGAGGCCAATGATTTGCTTTTATTCATGAGGGTGTCTCTGGGACCTGGACCAAGGAGGCCTCATCTGTGACACAAAACAGCCCTGGGACCAGGTTGAGGAGTGAGGTTCAGCAAGATATTGAAATGTTTTCAAGACAGGTAAAGGGGCGACATGGTGCACAGAGAAACAAACATACTCACTGAGATTGTCCCAGTATTACTCTGTCCCTATATTTTATTTATTTTTTTTTAGGTGTAGTTGGATACAAAAACTTTATTTAATTTTTATTTATTTTTATGTGGTGCTGAAGGACAGCAGGTTGCAATTTCTGAGCAGCCTTCAAAAGGAATCTTCTGCCCTTATGGGGGCCTTTATTTTTATATCATTTTTGTAGATATCTTTCCAGGTAGTTAATAAATACTCTCAAAGTCCCAAACTTATTTGATGTCCATACTTTTCAAGAGTCACAATCTTTTCTGACATATTGATTATCTAAGATATATTGAGGACATGGTTTAGAATATTTTCCTGTAACCTTTGGCAATCAGGATTAAATATTTACATTTTTACCTTAATCACTAGGTGCACACTGTTGTGGGGCAGGTCACTCAGAAAACACACCAATTCCCAGTTCTGTCCAAATGGACAGAATTTAGCTGGCCAGCCAGGGACAGCTCCCTGCAGGACCTATAACTGTCTCTGCAAGGAATAGACCCAAGCCTCAGCATAGGAGAAGCATTTCTTACATGATATGAAGTCTCAGGGTAAAATGGAGTCTGTTTGGTCATTGCTCATATAACCTGGCCCATAACACTATACTACACAACTCGACTACATGTCTCCTGGTCTATTATTAACTTTTAACTTTAAATCATAAGTATAATTACTTCATTAACCTTTAACTTTAAAGCACACCTATAATCATTAGTAAGCTTTCTTACTTTCAATCTAAAGTCCCAGTAAAACACACTTCAAATAGTGAAACACACTTAAAATAGTGAAAGCCTATTATTCCGAAGTGACTCTAAAATATATCTATATTAATTTTACATTATTCTATTTTTATTTCCAAAGTAATTTCCTTTTTTTATATATGACCTATTTAACTGTTTTCTTAATGTTTCCTTGATCCTTGGTCAAAGCCCACCAAATCTCGTGTCTTTTTAGTCTTTTAACTAAAGGGCAGGTTCTGCACCTCAACCCATTTGCCATTAATATTAACTCTGGGTTTTCCACTTTCATCATGAATTCCCGTGTGAGGCAGAGGAGGGGTGTTAATGGGGGGAATGTATTTTTATGAGCCTCTTGTCCTCGAGGGGAATACTAGAATCTTCCTTTAATTTAGCCAGTTACATAGGGTGGTCCTTGTTGGCACAGTGATTGTTTTTCTGTAACTAGTCTATTGTAGAGGTTGTGGCTTTGGAAGGGAGGGGGGCATTAGTGGGCACTGTTAACCCTGGGATAAACATTTCTTGTGGATTAGGCTTTTCTCGGGAACTTTGATTGGTCATCTTTCCCCTGTGAATTTCTTAAGGAATAACACTATTTTTTGTATCCTGAGAGTGATTGAAACACACCTTGGGGCCTGGCTCAATTGTGTCCTTAGTCTCATTCTGGGAATTTTCCTGCATTCTCAGGCAACACATACTTTTATTATTGATTGACGGGTGCCCTGTTCTCCACATCAGGAGGATCATAAACCAAACACTTAACATTCTCCATGGTTTCGGTTTCCAGATGGTGTGGCCCTGCCACAGCATCCCCCACACTGTGACCTGTCAGACAGCAGATGACAGGAACCCCTTCACCAACTCCTGATTGTGAAAAACCCCTGGAAAAAAAGATAAATTTAATTAAAAAAAAAAGAAGAACTGTGAAGTAGCTTCATCAGAACCCAACATGCCTGCTCTGTACTGAACAGGTGATTGAGAGCTGCCTAGGCCAGGAAGTACTTAAGCATTAAGAGCTCCTTAGGACCAGATGCTCCTGAGCTGGTCAAAAGGTGGGAACGAGATGAGCTGAAGGGGGAAGGACAGGATGGAGCAGCCAAGGACACATTAATCAAAAACCTTGTAGCTCCCTGTAGGGAGGGGCAATTGCTGGGACAAGCTATCTTAACAGCAGATTGGCTCAAGGGCAGGTTCTGGAGAAGGGTGGAGGAAGGGCACTGAAGGAATTGACATTTCAATCCCTCAGGGAACAGTCTCCAACTGGCCAGACTCATCAAAATTGGCCTCACCCCTTTTCCCTGTCTAGACTGACTGGTTTAATTCTGGCTTCACCCCAGGTCCTGCAAGCACAAAGTAGCAAGAGTCCAGCCCCCTAGAGATTCCCAATGTGGAGTCTGGTGGAGCTGAATTTGCACCAATTCTATAAGAGAGGTGGGGCTGTCCCAAGACCCTTGGACGGAATAAAAAAAAAGGGGGGGGGGGTTTCCCTAAGCTGTCCTGGCTGCATTGGGAGTCACCCTGCTTGTGCCCCATCATGATTATGCAGCTCCAGAAGCCCCAGCTTCACCGGGAGGTGGGGACCCGGGAGAACCTGTTTCCAGGCGCTACTCCCCAGGCCCAGAGTTGGGAGGTTAATCAGATCAAGTGAGCCACCGGGGTCCAGGAGCGCGCCCAGCAGCCCGGTGTGCGGAGACGCCAGCCCAGGAGGATCGCGCCCAGATCTGGGGTCTAGGTCCTTCCCAGGTGCCAGCGCACAGCCATGGGATCCACGCAGAGGTGCGCTCCCAGGCCCAGGGGATGCACCTCGGCCACCGCTAGGTGCGCGGGACCCCGGGGACCGAGCCACTCAGGCCTGGGGAGGGGAGGAGCGTGAGACCCTGGGAAGGAAGCGGAGGTGCTCGGAAATGGCGAGTCACCAAAACCCAGCCCCAGGCGCATTCTCTGCTCGGCCCAGAGAGCAGCGCTGGGGTGGGGCGCAGAGGAAGGTGGGGGGCCGAGCAGGAGGAGGGGTCTCGGGCCAAGCGGGGGGGGGGGGCGGGTTGAGTCGCGGAAACTGCGCTAGCGACTAAGGCGGGGCCACTCCCGGGTCAAGGGGGGGGGGGTGACACGCCTCCCCACGCTGAGACTCTCGGTCCTCCGAACCCCTCCAAGACCCGCTCCCTGCCCCCTCATGGCCTGTGTCCCCCACACCAGGTCGGCACAGATGCGCTGAAGTGTCCCCACACTAAGACCCGCTCTGCCCCTCCCATTTGGAGCCAGGACCCCTCCCCAGGGCCAAGTCCCACAATCTCTATAAGGCACGTCCCCTGCCCCATCCTGACATGGCTGTGACACCCTCCACACACACATTTTTTTAAGACCCACAGTCGGATGCCCGTGTCTTCCCAATAAATTCGAAGCCCTCCGTGTCCTATCCTGGTCCCCACCCCCAGCCATGGCCTGTCACACACTCTAAGACAAAATCCTGTCCCTCCCCCAACATGGACTTGACCCCAGCTGAGACTCCTGTCCAGTCCCCTCCCAATATGGCGTCTCGCCCGATCACTCCCCAAATACCACCTGGTCCCAACTTGGGGCTCCGCTTGAGTCCCCACCACACACCCCATGTCCCCTCCCTGCTGCTGCTGGGGAGTCCCCAGGAACAGTCTAACCCACTGCTATCCCGCTCCCCGGCCTCTCTCCCCTCCCCCCAGCACTGATGGTCCCTCCAACACTAGGGCCGCCCCTTCCCCTCCTAAGTCACTCCCCACTTCGCTCCAGGGACCAAGTGTCCACACTGGGGCAGCTCCGCGGTGCCCAAAACTAAGGCCCGCCCCTGTCCTGCCTCCAGCAAGTCCAGCCCCCCCATCCTAGGGCACGCCCCATGCACCACCCCACCTTAAGACCTAGTCTCCCCCTAGACAGGCCCTGGTGGGCTCCTGGGCACGTCCCCTCCCAGCCTCATCTAGGCATTGCCCGCTCACACTGAGGCACGCCCCTTGCTCCACCCCCAGCACATCCCCCTCTAGGACACGCCCCTTGCTCCACCCCCTGCAGTCCATTGGGCACTTTAGAACACGCCCTTGCACCGCCCTCCACCCTGTGTCCCCCTCGGAGGGCCCCATCCAGCTCCTGGGCGAGTCCTCCTCGCAGCCCCAGCTCCGTGGTGCCCAACACTCAGGCCCGTCCCTGGCCCACCCCCAGCACGCCCACACCCCCCACTCTAGGACACGCCCCGCCCTGCTCCTGGTCCCCAAGTCCCCCATCCCGCCCCAGGGCAGCTGTGCAGGGCCTTATGACCCTCCCCCGGTGCGGACCCTTGACTTTCCCCCATCCCCGCCCCCGGCCACAGCTTTGTCCCCCTCCCAGCGCTAGGACAGGCCAGTCCCAATCTGAGTCCTCCAGTCCGCCCACTGCGCCCTCGCGCATCCCTGATCCTCCAGCAGTGGGACCTGCCTCCAGTCCCCCTTCCGCCAGGCGCACAAGATCTATGGCAGCCCCCGCCCCTTCCCTCCGACTACCCTCCCCCCACACACACGCACTGTGATGTCGCAGTGACTCCGCCCACCTGCTCTCCCCGGTTGCCCCACCCCCAGCGCGTCCTAGACAGCTGAGTCCCTCTGGGTCCTGGGGCAGGTGGGGCCCAGGACCCGCCAGTGACGCTGGGGCGGTGGGGCGCCTGGCCCCCTGTTCAGACGCTCAGGGACTCTCTTCTCTGCCGGCTGCACTGCGTCTCTGGGGTTGCTTTGAATCCCCCATCTGTGGTTTAAAATCCTAGTGTCCTGCCTGCCGCTTGGCGCAGGCCTTGGAGCTCCGGGCACCTTGGGCCAAGGCGCCTGCTAACCATCAGCGCCTCCTGACCCGCCGAGGACCCCAAATGGCAGGACCCAGGCTCTGGACTCCAATTTCGCCCCGGCTTTACTGAGAGTTGAGCTCAAATGACCTTAACCCAGAGGACCCATTTAGTGACAAAACAAACTCAGAGACACCATGACTTGCACAACAAGAAAGGGTGTTTCCAGCGTCACCCAGGGTGTTGGTAGCCACAAAAAGGTCACCACAAATGCACTCAGAAATCTCCCAGGATTCAGTAGCCCTATGTCCAAAAATAAATGGGGAGAAAAAATTGAAAGAAAGTGAAAAACTTGTAAGTCAGGCATTTGTCACAGCACATTGTTACAACTGTTTGGTTATGATTTGTTAATCCTTTACTGTGCCTAGATTATAAATTATACATTATGACAGGCATCTATATATACTGGAAAAGTACAGTCTATCTAGGGTTAGGTACTAGCTGAACTTTCAACATCCTCTGAGATTTTTGGAATGTGTCCCCAGAGGATAAAGAGGGGGACCTCTGTGCTGTTTGCATGGGGTTAAAGTGGAGGGAACTTTCTTATTATAGGGCTCAGTTTCTGATTGCTTGCTGAGAAATCTCCAGTTTGGGTGCAGGGAGGAAATGGGCCTCTCTTAGCGTAGGTCTTGATTGGCCATTAGCAGTAAGGGACTCCACCCTGGTTTTCTTTGGGCTGTTTGGATTCCATGCAAAACCAGAGTCTTCCCACAACTGGATAATTCTCTTGGGGCTCAGTTGGCCTCATAGGAGTTTGGTTCAAGCCCTCACCAGAAGCCTGACATCTACATATGCATGGTGTATATTTTGCATGCCAAATCCTGTACATTTTATTTCCTCCTGCAGGGACTCCCACCCTGCTTCTCCTCCTGGTATGTTGGCTTCTGCAGACCTGTAAGCAGAAATCACCGAACGCCTCGAAGCCAAACATCCTGCTGATCTTGGCAGATGATCTGGGCATGGGGATGTTGGTTGCTATGGGAACCTTACACTGAGGTAGAGTGCGGTTTGGGTGGTGGGGTGGTGCCTTGTGTGCAGTTTCGTGGAATAATTCACTTAAAATCCACCAGTGCAAATGAAATTTCTTAGTGCTGCAGAACTCAGCCACCAAAAATGATTATTTTCCAACAGTAAAATAGGGTCTTAGGCCTCTCAAACAACTTGAGGCCCTGCTGGGTTTGTAAGGGTTTTCCTGGGGGCTGCTGTAATAAATAACCAAAAACACAGAGACTTCAATGTAATCCAGGAACCACCACCCCTCCCCCAGCCCTGGAGGGCAGAGGCTGAGACCAGAGTCCCCAGGCTGAGCTCCCTCCGTGGGCTCCAGGGAGGCTCCTCCCGCCTCTCTAGCTCCTGGGGCTCCAGGTGGCCCTTGGCACAACAATATGGTGGCCCCTCAAAGCTTAATTTTGAATCACAATATGACCCAGCAATGCCACCGCAGGGTTCAGACCCAAAGGATTTGAAAGCAGTGAGTCCAAAAGATACTCTCATATCCTGTGTTCACAGAAACCCTGATCCCCAATATGACTGGAGACTAGGGCAAAACGCATGTCCCTAGTGAGGTGTGGGGGAGCCAAGGCCAAAATGGGGGCCAAGGAGAAGGTCTGAATGGGGGTCCCTTGGGGACATCTGCCTCTCATGTAACTCAGATGTCAGGATATTCCTGTGAGGACGTGTCACCTGACCTGCGAGGGCTT